>NC_060184.1:65110447-65200447 GCF_021184085.1 Oncorhynchus gorbuscha
TGTTAATTTATACTGTATAGTCCACCTTAAGTATCCGCCCCTTTTTTTTCCATTTTCACCTAAAATTACAAATCTAACTGCCTGTAGCTCAGGACCTGAAGCAAGGAGATGCATATTCTTGATACAATTTGAAAGGAAACACTTGGAAGTTTGTGGAAATGTGAAAGGAATGTAGGAGAATATAACACATTAGATCTGGTAAGGGATAATACAAAGATTTTGGCCACGAGATGGCAGCATTGTATGTGCAGTTTTAAACTGATCCAATGAACCATTGCATTTCTGTTCAAAATGTTGTGTCAAGACTGCCCAAATGTGCCTAATTGGTTTATTAATACATAACTGTGCATTCTCCTCAAACAATAGCATGGTATTCATTCACTGTAATAGCTACTGTAAATTGGACAGTGCAGTTAGATTAGCAAGAATTTTAATTTTCCGCCAATATCAGATATGTCTATGTCCTGGGAAACGTTCTTGTTACTTACAACATCATGCTAATTGCATTAACCTATGTTAGCTCAACCGTCCCGCAGGGAACCCTCCGATCCTGTAGAGATTGAAGAGGCTTTACAGATCATCATACTATCAACAAACTATCTGTTGATAAGCAACTGCTTGCTAAGGTTATGGTTAGGGTTAGATTAAGGTTATGTTTAGGGTTAGGATAGGGTTAGGGCTAGGGTAAAGGTTAAGTTTAGGGTTAGGATAGGGTTAAGGTTAGGGTTAGGGCAAGGGCTAGGGTTAGGGTAAAGGTTCAATTTAGGGTTAGGATAGGTTTAAGGTTAGGGTTAGGGTTAGGGTTAAGGTTAGGGTAAAGGTTAAGTTTAGGGTTAGGGTTAAGGTTAGGGTTATGGTTAGGACTAGGGTAAAGGTTAAATTTAGGGTTAGGAAAGGGTTAAGGTTAGGGCTAGGGCTAGGGTTAGGGTTAGGGTTAGGGTTAGGGTTAGGGTTTGGGTTAGGGTTAGGGTTAGGGTTAGGAAAGGGTTAAGGTTAGGGTTAGGGCTAGTAGAGAGTTAGTTGAAATATTACTTATGGTCTGTAGAGCATCCAAAATTGTTACATTTTCTGCTGGGGATAATCTCATTCAGATTGGGTTCACGATCTCTCTGCTAAAGCTGCTTTATCCAGTCGACCATATGTAGAATTATCATTAGTCTATAATCCCTAAGCCAGGCCATCTAATATGCAGATATATGTTATGACCATAACACATTCCTCTAGGCCGGAAATAATGATCTTCATCAAAGTGATATTATCTTTGTCACAAACAAGTCGATTTGAGACAAACAAAAGTGTGTTTTGTTGTTGTGAGAGGATGTCAGGGGGGAAGAGAGAGATGTATGAGGGAAAGAAAGAGAGAAGTGGGACTAAAAGAAAGGTGTGCATGTAGAGAAAAGGAGTGAAAAACACTATGGGACATGACTCAACATGTTTTGTCATTTTCACCCAGTCCTTCTTCTCTCACCCTCTCTACCATGACTCCCTTAGTCTCTCTCCTCACCCATCCTCTCTTGTCTCACTCACTGATGAATTGGTGGTAAAGCCCTCTTTTTCGCTCTATCCTTCAACAAGCAGCATCCGTCTCCCCCAGGCTCCCTTGTCTCTAATCATGTGGTAATGAGTCTAATTGGTTGTTAAAGACACCAGCGTGGTGTATGTTTGACAGACAGACAGAACAGACTCGGCGTGGTATGACATGTGGCTGCCCTGCCCTGGGCTCTCAGATCACAACTGTTCTCCCCCATCTCACAGCATCTCAGCCATGTTCGGAGACCGCCTGATCAGAGGGAGTGGATTTATGGTCTTGGAAGTTGAAACAAAGCAACTAGTGAGCGGTAATCATTTGAAATTGGTGCACGGTGTGTTGATTCAAATGTGTTCTTATCTTTTCACTATTTGTGCTTCTCAATCTGAAAATAGAACTATAGACTATTGCCGCATCTAATCATGTGTAAATGCATTATCTGTCCCACTGTAATTGTGTGCAATATTTTGTTACCTTTCTAGTGTCTGAGCATCAAGGCATCAGTAATCTGTTGACATCACCGTGCTGTAGAAGCCTCCATAACCTTAGCTGTGAGGCCTCCTGCCCTCTGCCAATTTACTACTGACCCTAACATGACCCTTAGCACACACTAAAAGCCCTGGGCCGGGTATATGTGTGTGCTTGGGTGAATGCGTGGGTGAGTGCATGTGTATGTTTGTGAGTGTGTGTGTGGACAGGTTGAGAATATTTATTCCTAACCTATTGGAAGTAAATCAAATCAAATCAAATTTTATTTGTCACATACACATGGTTAGCAGATGTTAATGCGAGTGTAGCGAAATGCTTGTGCTTCTAGTTCCGACAATGCAGTAATAACTAACGAGTAATCTAGCTAACAATTCCAAAACTACTGTCTTATACACATAACTGTAAAGGGATAAAGAATATGTACATAAAGATATATGAATGAGTGATGGTACAGAGCGGCATAGGTAAGATGCAGTAGATGGTATCAAGTACAGTATATACATATGAGATGAGTATGTAAACAAAGTGGCATAGTTTAAAGTGGCTAGTGATACATGTATTACATAAAGATGCAGTAGATGATATAGAGTACAGTATATACGTATACATATGAGATAAATAATGTAGGGTATGTAAACATTATATTAAGTAGCATTGTTTAAAGTGGCTAGTGATATATTTGACATCAATTCCCATCAATTCCCATTATTAAAGTGGCTGGAGTTGAGTCAGTGTGTTGGCAGCAGCCACTCAATGTTAGTGGTGGCTGTTTAACAGTCTGATGGCCTTGAGATAGAAGCTGTTTTTCAGTCTCTCGGTCCCAGCTTTGATGCACCTGTACTGACCTCGCCTTCTGGACGATAGTGGGGTGAACAGGCAGTGGCTCGGGTGGTTGATGTCCTTGATGATCTTTATGGCCTTCCTGTGACAACGGGTGGTGTAGGTGTCCTGGAGGGCAGGTAGTTTGCCCCCGGTGATGCGTTGTGCAGACCTCACTACCCTCTGGAGAGCCTTACGGTTGTGGGCGGAGCAGTTGCCGTACCAGGCGGTGATACAGCCTGACAGGATGCTCTCGATTGTGCATCTGTAGAAGTTTGTGAGTGCTTTTGGTGACAATCCAAATTTCTTCAGCCTCCTGAGGTGGAAGAGGCGCTGCTGCGCCTTCTTCACAATGCTGTCTGTGTGGGTGGACCAATTCAGTTTGTCTGTGATGTGTACGCCGAGGAACTTAAAACTTACTACCCTCTCCACTACTGTTCCATCGATGTGGATAGGGGGGTGTTCCCTCTGCTGTTTCCTGAAGTCCACAATCATCTCCTTAGTTTTGTTGACGTTGAGTGTGAGGTTATCTTCCTGACAGGGCCCTCACCTCCTCCCTGTAGGCCGTCTCTTCATTGTTGGTAATCAAGCCTACCACTGTTGTGTCGTCCGCAAACTTGATGATTAAGTTGGAATCGTGCGTGGCCACGCAGTCGTGGGTGAACAGGGAGTACAGGAGAGGGCTCAGAAGTAAAGAAATCTTTGCTTATAAATCGATCTGTGGGCCCCGTAGATGGAAATGGCTTGCGATCAGCGATAGCCCTAGTTCTCAGGGACTCTGGAGTATAGCCTGTGTGCTTTGAAATCATTTGAAGCTGGGACATCTCTCCCCCTCTCTCCTTTCTTTCCTCTTTGATGGGTTCATCAGTGATAATGCAGAGCAGACATGGTTGGATTGAAAGCAGCCAACATCTGTCGATAGACTCCCTGTATCCTCCCTGTATGCAGTGTGTGTGTGTCTCTGTCTGTGAGTTTTGTCCCTGTAGCCGGGACAGCTTTTACCAGTGCAGATGGAAAGGGAGGATGTCTCTCATAGCAGTATTGACGGGCCGTCGCCACTCTTGTTATCCATCTGATACTGTCATTGTATAAATGTAGATGGACACCGCTATCGAACACCTGACTGTTTTTCTGTAATAGTAAACAAACATTGGGATCTGTGTAGGGCAATACGGGAAGAGAGAAGAGTCAATGCAAGTGATTTATAGGTTATTTTCTTTCTCACTGTCCCTAATGGATAAGGTGATATTGTGTATGTCATGTTTTTTCTAATAATACATTGTCATTGATTATTGCACTGATGGGTTTTGAGTTTTTTTGGAGTTTGCAATAAAGGCATTTCACTATACTTTATGTGGCTCTTTTCACATCTCTCACTGTCTCTCTTTCTCACTGTCTCTCTCACTATCTCTCTTTCTCACTGTCTCTCTCACTATCTCTCTTTCTCACTGTCTCTCTCATTATCTCTCTTTCTCACTGTCTCTCTTTGTGTCTCTCACTATCTCTCTCTCTGAATCTCTTTCTCACTGTCTCTCTCTCTGTCTCTCTCACTGTCTCTCTCACTATCTCTCTTTCTCACTGTCTCTCTTTCTCACTGTCTCTCTCTCTGTCTCTCTGTCTCTCTCACTGTCTCTCTTTCTCACTGTCTCTCTCACTATCTCTCTTTCTCACTGTCTCTCTCACTATCTCTCTTTCTCACTGTCTCTCTCACTATCTCACTTTCTCACTGTCTCTCTTTGTGTCTCTCACTATCTCTCTCTCTGAATCTCTTTCTCACTGTCTCTCTCTCTGTCTCTCTCACTATCTCTCTCTCTGTCTCTCTTTCTCACTGTCTCTCTCTCTGTCTCTCTCACTAGCTCTCTCTCTGTCTCTCTCACTACCTCTCTCTCTGTCTCTCTCACTGTCTCTCTCTCTGTCTCTCTTTCTCTCTGTCTCTCTCTGTCTTTCTCACTATCTCTCTCTTTGTCTCTCTCACTGTATCTCTCTCTGTCTCTCTCACTATCTCACTCTCACTGTCTCTCTAACTGTCTCTATTTCTCACTGTCTCTCTCACTGTCTCTCTTTCTCACTGTCCCTCTCTCTGTCTCCCCATCTCTCTCTCTCTGTCTCTCACTGTCTCTCTCACTATCTCTCTTTCTCACTATCTCTCTCACAGTCTCTCTCACTATCTCTCTTTCTCACTGTCTCTCTTTCTCACTGTCTCTCTCGCTGTCTCTCTCACTATCTCTCTCTGTCTCTCTGTCTCTCTCACTATCTCTCTATCTGTCTCTCGCACTATCTCTCTCTCTGTCTCTCTCACTATCTCAATCTCGGTCTCTCTTTCTCTCTGTCTCTCTCTCTGTCTCTCTCACTATCTCTCTCTCTGTATCTCTTTCTCACTGTCTCTCTCTCTGTCTCTCTCACTGTCTCTCTCTGTCTCTCTTTCTCTCTGTCTCTCTCACTATCTCACTCTCTGTCTCTCTCACTGTCTCTATTTCTCACTGTCTCTCTTTCTCACTGTCCCTCTCTCTGTCTCCCTATCTCTCTCTCTGTCTCTCACTGTCTGTCTCTCTGTTTCTCTCCCTATCTCTCTCTCTGTCTCTCTCACTATCTCTATCTCTGTGTCTCTCACTGTCTCTCTTTCTTGCTGTCTCTCTTTCTCTCTGTATCTCTGTCTCTTTCTCTCTCACTGTCTCTCTTTCTCACTGTCTCTCTTTCTCTCTTATTCTCTGTCTCTCTTTCTCACTGCCTCACTGTCTCTCTTTCTCACTGTCTCTCTTTATCTCTGTCTCTCTTTCTCACAGTCTCGCTTTCTCTATTTCTCTCTTTCTCTCTGTCTCTCTTTCTCACTGTCTATCTTTCTCACTCTCTCTCTGTCTGACTGTCTCTGTCTCACGGTCTCTCTTTCTCTCTGTCTCTCTTTCTCCCTGTCTCTCTTTCTCACTGTCTCTCTCTCTGTCTCTCTCACTAGCTCTCTCTCTGTCTCTCTCACTATCTCTCTCTCTGTCTCTCTCACTGTCTCTCTCTGTCTCTCTTTCTCTCTGTCTCTATCTGTCTTTCACACTATCTCTCTCTCTGTGTCTCTCACTCACTGTATCTCTCTCTGTCTCTCTCACTATCTCACTCTCTGTCTCTCTCACTGTCTCTATTTCTCACTGTCTCTCTCACTGTCTCTCTTTCTCACTGTCCCTCTCTCTGTCTCCCTATCTCTCTCTCTGTCTCTCACTGTCTGTCTCTCTGTTTCTCTCCCTATCTCTCTCTCTGTCTCTCTCACTATCTCTCTCACTGTCTCTCTTTCTTGCTGTCTCTCTTTCTCTCTGTATCTCTGTCTCTCTTTCTCTCTGTATCTCTGTCTCTCTTTCTCACCATCTCTCTCTTTGTCTCTCTTTCTCACTGTCTCTCTTTCTCACGGACTCACTGTCTCTCTTTCTCTCTGTCTCTCTGTCTCTCTTTCTCTCTGTCTCCCTGTCTCTCTTTCTCACTGTCTCTCTTTCTCACTGTCTCTCTCGCTGTCTCTCTCACTATCTCTCTCTGTCTCTCTGTCTCTCTCACTATCTCTCTATCTGTCTCTCGCACTATCTCTCTCTCTGTCTCTCTCACTATCTCAATCTCGGTCTCTCTTTCTCTCTGTCTCTCTCTCTGTCTCTCTCACTATCTCTCTCTCTGTATCTCTTTCTCACTGTCTCTCTCTCTGTCTCTCTCACTGTCTCTCTCTGTCTCTCTTTCTCTCTGTCTCTCTCACTATCTCACTCTCTGTCTCTCTCACTGTCTCTATTTCTCACTGTCTCTCTCACTGTCTCTCTTTCTCACTGTCCCTCTCTCTGTCTCCCTATCTCTCTCTCTGTCTCTCACTGTCTGTCTCTCTGTTTCTCTCCCTATCTCTCTCTCTGTCTCTCTCACTATCTCTCTCTCTGTCTCTCTTTCTTGCTGTCTCTCTTTCTCTCTGTATCTCTGTCTCTCTTTCTCTCTGTATCTCTGTCTCTTTTCTCACCATCTCTCTCTGTCTCTCTTTCTCACTGTCTCTCTTTTCTCACTGACTCACTGTCTCTCTTTCTCTCTGTCTCTCTGTCTCTCTTCTCTGTCTCCTGTCTCTCTTTCTCACTGTCTCTCTTTCTCACTGTCTCTCTTTGTCTCTCACTGTCTCTCTGTCTCTCTGTATCTCTGTATCTGTCTCTCTGTCTCTTCTCTGTCTCTCTCACTGTCTCAATCTTCTCTCTTTCTCCCTGTCTCTCTTGTCTCTCTCACTATCTCTCTGTATCTCTTTCTCACTGTCTCTCTCTCTCTCACTGTCTCTGTCTCTCGTTCTCTCTGTCTCTCTGTCTCTCACTTGTCTCTCTCACTGTCTCTATTTCTCACTGTCTCTCTTTCTCACTGTCCCTCTCTGTCTCTCTTCTCTCTGTCTCTCACTGTCTGTCTCTCTGTTTCTCTCCCTATCTCTCTCTCTGTCTCTCTCACTATCTCTATCTCTGTGTCTCTCACTGTCTCTCTTTCTTGCTGTCTCTCTTCTCTCTGTATCTCTGTCTCTTTCTCTCTCACTGTCTCTGTCTCTCTTTTCTCTCTTATTCTCTGTCTCTCTTTCTCACTGTCTCACTGTCTCTCTTTCTCACTGTCTCTCTTTATCTCTGTCTCTCTTTCTCACAGTCTCACTTTCTCTATTTCTCTCTTTCTCTCTGTCTCTCTTTCTCACTGTCTATCTTTCTCACTCTCTCTCTGTCTGACTGTCTCTGTCTCACGGTCTCTCTTTCTCTCTGTCTCTCTTTCTCCCTGTCTCTCTTTCTCACTGTCTCTCTCTCTGTCTCTCTCACTAGCTCTCTCTCTGTCTCTCTCACTATCTCTCTCTCTGTCTCTCTCACTGTCTCTCTCTGTCTCTCTTTCTCTCTGTCTCTATCTGTCTTTCACACTATCTCTCTCTCTGTGTCTCTCACTCACTGTATCTCTCTCTGTCTCTCTCACTATCTCACTCTCTGTCTCTCTCACTGTCTCTATTTCTCACTGTCTCTCTCACTGTCTCTCTTTCTCACTGTCCCTCTCTCTGTCTCCCTATCTCTCTCTCTGTCTCTCACTGTCTGTCTCTCTGTTTCTCTCCCTATCTCTCTCTCTGTCTCTCTCACTATCTCTCTCACTGTCTCTCTTTCTTGCTGTCTCTTTTTCTCTCTGTATCTCTGTCTCTCTTTCTCTCTGTATCTCTGTCTCTCTTTCTCACCATCTCTCTCTTTGTCTCTCTTTCTCACTGTCTCTCTTTCTCACTGACTCACTGTCTCTCTTTCTCTCTGTCTCTCTGTCTCTCTTTCTCTCTGTCTCCCTGTCTCTCTTTCTCACTGTCTCTCTTTCTCACTGTCTCTCTTACGCTCTGTCTCTCGTTCTCTCTGTCTCTCTGTCTCTCTTTCTCATTGTCTCTCTTTCTCACTGTCTCTATTAGTCACTGTCTCTCTTTCTCACTGTCTCTCTTTCTCTCTGTCTCTCTGTCTCTCTTTCTCTCTGTCTCTCTTTCTCACAGTCTCTCTGTCTCTCTGTCTCTCTGTCTCTCTTTCTCTCTTATTCTCTGTCTCTCTTTCTCACTGCCTCACTGTCTCTCTTTCTCACTGTCTCTCTTTATCTCTGTCTCTCTTTCTCACAGTCTCGCTTTCTCTATTTCTCTCTTTCTCTCTGTCTCTCTTTCTCACAGTCTCTCTTTCTCTCTGTCTCTCTGTCTCTCTGTCTCTCTGTCTCACTGTCTCTCTTTCTCAATGTCTCTCTTTCTCTCTGTCTCTCTTTCTCACGGTCTCTCTTTCTCACTGTCTCTCTTTCTCTCTGTCTCTCTTTCTCACTGCCTCACTGTCTCTCTTTCTCAATGTCTCTCTTTCTCACTGCCTCACTGTCTCTCCTTCTCACTCTCTCTCTCTCTCTCTCTCTCTCTCTCTCTCTCTCTCTCTCTCTCTCTCTCTCTCTCGTTGTATCTTTCTATCTCTCCTCCTATAGCTTCTTATCTACATTTCTCTCTCTCTATTCTGATTCACAACTGTTCAGATGACCTTTTTGAAAAAGCAATCTCTACACCACATATAACTATAGCCTCCAAACACAGAAACAGTCTGTACACCACATATAACTATAGCCTCCAAACACATAAACAGTCTCTACACCACTTATAACTATAGCCTCCAAACACAGAAACAGTCTCTACACCACTTATAACTATAGCCTCCAAACACAGAAACAGTCTCTACAGCACTTATAACTATAGCCTCCAAACACAGAAACAGTCTCTACACCACATATAACTATAGCCTCCAAACACAGAAACAGTCTCTACAGCACTTATAACTATAGCCTCCAAACACAGAAACAGTCTCTACAGCACATAAAGGATTTGATTCGAGCCTGAAAAAGCCCCAGTGTTATTTATCCTGTTGCTGCTATATGTGGTGCATAGTATCATCCTCAGAGTTAGTAGCGTAGCCAAACGGACTGTCTGAAATGTGCAGCGTGCCGTTAGACAAGGACTCTGTATAACGTCCCGCAGTCCATTCATTCTCTGGCCTTGGCAAGGTTAGATGTCTTGAGTGGTACACAAAGTGAAAGGAACTGTCTGAAAGAGGAGTAAGTACACTGAATGTAAAGCATGGTAGAAATACAACAGCTGTTTGATGTTGGAGGTCTGAGTTGAAAGCGAGACAAGGGGTCTGTTGTTTTTTCTTTGTTGGTTACTTATTGCCTTAAAGAGAAAGATCATGTGTGTGTGTGTGTGTGTTTTATGCTGGCACCATGTGTGGGTTATTGCATCCATCCACACGTGTGTCTAATTGAGTTTGTGTGTACATATAGAGGTGTTCTAAATGAGGGCATCACAGGATGTGGGTAAAGCACTCGCCCAGAGCTTGTTTTGGTGTGTAGATATTTGTCTCTCTGCTATGTCATCACTGGAGACGTCCGGGTACAATGGATCCCACCTGAGAGTTAGTTGATGTACAGTATGTTAGGTATGTCTGAGAATGTGCATGGTGCTACCGTAATTAGAAATACCGAAGAGCATTCCAGATGATTTTCGATACATACGCATCTCCTTCCATCCCTCATCCCCGTGTGTTTGTATGTGTGTGAAGCGTGCAGATATGTGTGTGTGTGAGGACTGTGTGTGTATCTAAGAGAGGCTGCAGAAATATGAGTGTTTATGTGTGAGTGAGGGTATGAATGGTGTTAGCAGGAGGGAGATGATATAACTGCCTGTGGCAAAGAGACAAAACTGTCCCTCTAAGCCATTGCCTTTAGGATTAGAAACCAGGAAGACTAAAGCTCCTTTCCCTTATCGAACAGACGGCCAATTTTCATATTAATGATGCGCTTTTGATGAATGTGTCGCGTGGAATCTGTATCAAGGGTTAATTCATCCCCAACACACACAGACAGACACGCATACGGACACAGACACACACACACACACACCACAGAACACACACACCCACGTACACTCCAAGGCAGCGCAGCATGCCCTCAACTGTTTGACTAAGTCTGTGCATGCGAGTATACATGAGCGTGTGTGTGTGTGACCTACAGTACATGGATGGATGGATGTTGTGTTCACGGTATTCAGCTCAACCTGTTTATAAAACATCTGCCGTGACTCACAGAAGAACAGAGGACCCTGTAAAGGTCAAAGGTCAAACATTTCATATTGTTATTGTTTTCATCATTATCATCCTCTCACCCTTTTAGGAGTCTACCACCAGTCTACCACCAGTCTACCACCAGTCTACCACCAGTCTACCACCCGTATAATCATCATTATCAATATCATTATAAATGTTCCCGATGTGAATCTACCATACTACAATTAATTAATAAGGCCTGAGGAGGGGTGTGTGGTATATGGCCAATATACCACAGCTAATGGATGCATGACACAACAGGGAGTGCCTGGATACAGCACTTAGCCGTGGTATATTGGCCATATACCACAAAACCCTGAGGTGCCTTATTGCTATTATAAACTGGTTACCAGCATAATTAGAACAGTAAAACATTTTTTTTACATACTCATGGTATACGGTCTGATGTACCACAGATTTCAGCCAATCAGCATCCAGGATCCAAACTACCCAGTTTCTATTTACAGTGAGATGATGATGCCATGTGCAGTTGATGGTGAATGTATTTCCTGCATACTGTACCTGTTGACATCCACATTGTGTTAGTTTCTCAGTGTACTAGGATTACGTATCATTACCCTAATGATACTCATAGTCATCATCCAGCCATCTA
Organism: Oncorhynchus gorbuscha; assembly: GCF_021184085.1. Lineage (NCBI taxonomy): Eukaryota > Metazoa > Chordata > Actinopteri > Salmoniformes > Salmonidae > Oncorhynchus > Oncorhynchus gorbuscha. Next base: position 65,121,501 of record NC_060184.1, read on the forward strand.
CTGTACATCCAGATTAAAGCCCACTTCAGTCATAGAACATGTACAATGGCTTACATACTCACTGCCATCATGTATCGTTACATTCCCACACATACACCATTATACCCCGTTACTGGACCGATGCTATGCTATTCTTTAGTTATATATTGCTGAAGGGTCACGTCAATTATGTTTCTCTTAACTCAGCCTTTTTATTTGATTTATTTATTTTACCATTATTTTACCAGGTACGTTGACTGAGAACACATTCTCATGTACAGCAACAACCTGGGGAATAGTTACAGGGGAGAGGAGGGGGATGAATGAGCCAATTGTAATTATATGGGTCTCTCTCTCTCTCTCTCTCTCTCTCTTTTCTCTCACTCTCTCTCTCTCTCTCTCTCCCTCCCTCCTCCTCCTCCACCTCCCTCCCTCCCTCCCTCCCTCCCTCCCTCCCTCCCTCCCTCCCTCCCTCCCTCCCTCCCTCCCTCCCTCTCTTCTCCTGGCTTGTTCTTGTATATTTGGTCCTGACAACACAAAGCTCATAACAATGATGACAGAGATGTTCTATAACCCTGCTGGGTTTGTTGTGATTGGCTGAAAGACATTTCCTAAAGTGCTTCTGAAATGTCTTAAATGATATCACTGATACGAGTGAGAACCATGAGCGTGATTGGTTTAAATGGCTCGGCGTAATTGCTTCGTGTTTGCTGGATATGCAATTGAATGATGTGTACTTGGCCAAATAGAAGGGTGGGGAGCGTAATTCACTTCAGTTCCAGTACAGTAGCAATATTGACCAACAGAGATGTACTCAAGTTTCATACAACTAGATTCCCTCATTGACTGTTAGACTTCCGCCAATATAAACAAAAGTGATACAACGCAGAAATGACCTTCCTAGATCTTGAACAAGAGCTACAGTACCTAACCCTCCAGGACAAGAATGGGTTGTGTCTGTTTCTCAACTTCTTTATCAACGTAATCACATTGTATGCAGCTGTTTGGATGAGGAGACAAAACACACACAATGATTCCCATTTTCAATACCCATTCATAGGACAGACGGCACTGTCCTTACACTGTGTCTTGTCATATTAGAACCGATGGTCTTGTGGGCCAATCAATATCAAGTACAATCTCCACACCAAAGCGTGCCTCTATTGCTTGTCTCAATGATGATGCTCCATACTAAAATCCCATGTGTCAATCTCTCTGCCACCCCCTCCCCTCCATCCCCCCCTCTGCTATCTGACTGGACACAAGCGTAACCGTGGTGAAGCCTAGTTCCAGAATTAGAACAGGCGGATTATCCCCTGCTGTAAAGGCAGACGTCAGAACTGACAACTCAGAACTCTGCAGGTGTTCTATTCCAGACTGGTCCAGTCCAGATGTATTGTCTCTGGGTTTCATTAGAATAACAATATGTAGAACACTAACAATACTCACAGACCTAAGCTGACATCCCTGGCCCCATAGGCCAAACGGCTGACACCAGGAGATACTGGCATGTGTGTGTGAGAGCGTGTGTGTGTGTGTGAGCGTGTGTGTGTGTGTGTGTGTGTGTGTGTGTGTGTGTGTGTGTGTGTGTGTGTGTGTGTGTGTGTGTGTGTGTGTGTGTGTGTGTGTGTGTGTGTGTGTGTGTGTGTGTGTGTGTGTGTGTGTGTGTGTGTGTGTATGGAGGTGACGGGGGAGTATGGGGTTGCGTTTGGAGTTTGAGCCGTGTATTTGGAGTGTATGTGTGTGTTTGTATGTGTGTGAAGCGTGCAGATACGTGTGTGTGTGAGAATTGTGTGTGTATCTAAGGGAGGCTGGAGAAACATGAGATACAAGCGTGGGTTTGAGAGGCGAGTGTTTGTGTGTGTGTGTGAGTGAGGGTATGAATGGGGTTAGCAGGAGGGAGATGATATAACTGCCTGTGGCGAAGAGACAAAACTGTCCCTCTAAGCCATTGTCTTTAGGATTAGAAACCAGGAAGACTAAAGCTCCTTTCCCTTATCGAACAGACGGCCATTTTTCATATTAATGATGCGCTTTTGATGAATGTGTCGCGTGGCGTCTGTATCAAGGGTTAATTGATTAGTTGAGGACATGCTGTCCTGGAGTGTGTGTTTGTGTGTGTCTGTGTGTGTTTGTGGGTGTGTGTGAGAGACAAAGAGAGAAAAATAGAGAATATGTGTGTATGTGTGTGTGTGTGTGTGCAGTCGGACCTCCCTGGTTGTATATTGATCTATTGATCAAGCTGGTGTTGCTTAAAGCCGTTTTATCCTAAGGGAACCATTCTCTCTCTCTCTCTCTCTCTCTCTCTCTCTCTCTCTCTCTCTCTCTCTCTCTCTCTCTCTCTCTCTCTCTCTCTCTCTCTCTCTCTCTCTCTCTCTCTCTCTCTCTCTCTCTCTCTCTCTCTCTGTCTCTCTCTCTCTCTCTCTCTCTCTCTCTCTCTCTCTCTCTCTCTCTCTCTCTCTCTCTCTCTCTCTCTCTCTCTCTCTCTCTCTCTCTCTCTCTCTCTCTCTCTCTCTTTCTCTCTCTCTCTCTCTCTTTTTTCTCTCTCTCTCTCTGTCCCTCTCTCTCTCTCTCTCTCTCTCTCTCTCTGTCCCTCTCTCTCTCTCTCTCTCTCTCTCTCTCTCTCTCTCTCTCTCTCTCTCTCTCTCTCTCTCTCTCTCTCTCTCTCTCTCTCTCTCTCTCTCTCTCTCTCTCTCTCTCATACAGTGTGGAAGATATTTGCATAACAGCTGTCCCATCTTGTCTATGACGACACACACACACCCCACACGCACTCTCGGTTCCTATTGACAGCTGTGCTATGTGAGAACACCATAGTCATCTCGCTTTGTTGTCTCCTCATTGTTTTATCACGGCACAACACTTGTCACTGATGCTAATACAACTAGACTAATTACAATAACATTGACTGTGACCAATATCATAATGACCAGCTGCATTTACAGTAGCAGTAAAACATTTGGACACCTACTCATTCAATTTATTTGTACTTTTTCTACATTGTATAATAATAGTGACAACATCAAAACTATGAAATAACACATTTGAAATAATGTCGTAACCAAAAAAGTGTTAAGCAAATCAAAATATATTTGAGATTTGAGATTTTTCAAAGTAGCCACCCTTTGCCTTATTACAGCTTTGCACACTCTTGCCATTCTCTCAACCAGCTTCACCTGGAATGCTTTTCCAACAGTCTTGAAGGAGTTCCCACATTTCATAATTTTGATGTCTTCACTATTATTATACAATGTCGAAAATAGTAAAAATAAAGAAAAACCCTTGAATGAGGATGTGTGTCCAAACTTTTGACTGGAGCTGTTTGTTGATATTCTTATGTCCCATTCTATTGGTCGGGCGAATTTTCAGATTTTCTAGTAATGAGGTGGAAATGCTTTGATGTTTTATTGAGGAATGATGTTGCTGAATATACCGTTTTGAATCTGTAAAGATGTACAAACAAATATTAATAATGATAATAATTATGCCTTGTTCGCTGTTGTCATAATTGCTAGCCAGTAGGCAAATCCATTACCTCCTTAACTCCTAAAAGCAATATCAACTCTGCAAACAGCCACATAAATAAAGGAACGCAGGTCAGAAACACTGGAATTGTGCTTCAGGGTCAAATTTCTCAAAATGTCATTAATTTTTTGGGGAGCAAGGTGCCCTTGGTTTTTGTGCTTCGATGTCCATAGCCTTAGAGCAAGGTGGCGAGCAATGGCTACATGTTTCTAATGTGTATGTGTGTGTGTCTGTGTGTGTGGACGTGTTTAACTATTCTTGTGGGGACCAGAAGTTCCCACAAGAATAGTAAACAAACAAAAATTTGACCAACTGAGGACATTTTGTCAGTCCTCACAAGGTCAACTGTGTATTTCTAGAGGGTTTAGGGTCAAGGTTAGAATTAGTGTTAGGGTTAGAATTATGTGAAGGGTTAGAGTTAGGGTTAGAAGCTAGGGTTAGTTTTAGGGTTAGGAGCTAGGGTTAGGGTTAAGTTTAGGTTTTTGGGTTATGGTTATGGTTATTGTAACGGTAAAGGTTAGGTTTAGGGGTTAGGGCAAATAGGATTTTGAATGGGACTGAGTTGTATGTACAGGTTAGCTGTACAATACTGTGTGTGTGTGTGTGTGTGTGTGTGTGTGTGTGTGTGTGTGTGTGTGTGTGTGTGTGTGTGTGTGTGTGTGTGTGTGTGTGTGTGTGTGTGTGTGTGTGTGTGTGTGTGTGTGTGTGTGTGTGTGTGTGTGTGTGTGTGTGTGTGTGTGTGTGTGTGTGAGAGAGCTTGATTAACAGCACTCCTGACCCCGGCCTCTGAGAAAAACAAATCTGAGAGAGAAATCAATAAGATTTAATGAGATCAGAAACAATCACTTACAATAGTACATCAGTCACACACAGGCACCGCAATATGAGGTGTGTGTGTGGGTGTGTTAACTCCTTAATGATTCTCCCTGATTTGCATTTTATCAGTCATGCTGTGTGCGGGAGGCAGAGAGGGTTATTAGCTAATGTGTTTGCTTAAACTCATCACACCAGGCAATTAACAAGGAAACAGATAACACACAGCCAACCATCAGATAGAAAAGAGATATTTCTATCTCTCTTTTACATGCATTTGTTATCTCCCTCCCTCTCTCTCTCTCTCTCTCCTTCCTTCCTTCCTTCCTTCCTTCCTTCCTTCCTTCCTTCCTTCCTTCCTTCCTTCCTTCCTTCCTTCCTTCCTTCCTTCCTTCCTTCCTTCCTTCCTTCCTTCCTTCCTTCCTTCCTTCCTTCCTTCCTTCCTTCCTTCCTTCCTTCCTTCCTTCCTTCCTTCCTTCCTTCCTCTCTCTCTCTCTCCCTTCCTTCCTTCCTTCCTTCCTTCTCCTTCCCTCCCTCTTTCTCGGTGTCCCTTTCTCTCTCTCTCTTTCTCCCTCCATCTCTCTAACCTGTCTCTCTCTCCTCTTTTCTAATCACACCAGATCTTGTTGTAAGAACTAGGATGGAAAACATATTTCACAAGCATATAGGAAAAAAGCAATTAGACATTCAATTAAGGGTGTAATGAATCCCCTATGAAAAGCTTCATTATCGGGGGCTCGTTAGAGAACATGTCTCTTTGAGAGGTAGACAACGAGCTCATCAGGCCATTGCAGCTAAGAGGGGAATCAAACAGGTTTAAACAAAAGCTATTTGGGATTATTAGAGATGATTAGAGATGGTTAGAGATGGTTTGAGACAGAGACAAAAGAGAATGAACACTGCAAGGGTTGAATCCTAATCTGAAAAACGTGCTCAAAACTCAAATATTTGTGCAAATGTCTTCAAATTGCTTCAACTGGCTTCAGTGAATGATATAGAGTACAACAAAATGTGCTGTTTTACCATGTTGTGCTCGGTTGTTAAAGTGAAACTTTAGATATCTACAGTAGATGATCTTTCTACTAGGTCATTGATGCATGTATTATGCAGTCTTCTAGTTTGGAGAACTTGATGTTTTCTTCACCTACGTTTTTGTTCTGTTCAGTTCTATAACGTTTTAGTTTTTCTGTCGTGGCACCGAAGTCTCACTCGTACATTTTCTAATGTTTTTTTCATCTCTGTGGGTTCACCTGTGGAACTAAAGGACAGAGTACAGAAATAGACTGAATGAAATCAACGTGTGTCGAGTGGGAGTCGGTAGCTATCCCATAAGGTAGTTAATATCTGTATCTCCCAAGCACATACACCGCTGGCTGCACAGTATAAAACACTGTTGATGGTGCTGTGGCAGTGCTTATGGTGCCCTCATACTTGTAAATCTCCGTTCTGGTTAGGACTGATCAATCACAGTATGAAAAGAAACGGTGTGTGTGTGTGTGTGTGTGTGTGTGTGTGTGTGTGTGTGTGTGTGTGTGTGTGTGTGTGTGTGTGTGTGTGTGTGTGTGTGTGTGTGTGTGTGTGTGTGTGTGTGTGTGTGTGTGTGTGTGTGTGTGTGTGTGTGTGTGTGTGTGTGTGTGTGTGTGTGTGTGTGTGTGTGTGTGTGTGTGTGTGTGTGTGTGTGTGTGTGTGTGTGTGTGTGTGTGTGTGTGTGTGTGTGTGTGTGTGTGTGTGTGTGTGTGTGTGTGTGTGTGTGTGTGTGTGTGTGTGTGTGTGTGTGTGTGTGTGTGTGTGTGTGTGAGACAAAGGAGGCCCGACATGCAAAGTTGATGTGGGGAGGTGAGGGGAAAGAGACGCAAGGGATGGATGGATATAAGTATGAAATGATGAATAAAGATTGAATACAACAAATCAGTGGGTCTGACTGTGACCTGCGTTACATTTTTTGTTCAGTTTAGTTTAACACAGAACTCTCAGACTATATGTATTTAAACAGAGTGCACACATCCCTTACAAAAAACGTGAACAAATCACATGAAAAGAACACGTTACCACGTGTGAATAAATCACTTGAATTATGTCACGTCAAACAAAAAAAAAAAAATGGTGGCCATGAGCAACCATTACAGACTCATGTCCAGTACACTTTTACATGTGCATTTTCACCTTTTATTATTATTTTTTAAACTTGAGTTTATCATAGGATTTGCTGTGATAAATCATGTTTAATCGCAAATTCCTAATTTCCTCAAATTGAGATGTAATTTAAGATTTTGATACAAAAATGATTACAAGAATATTGACGTCTTGATTTTGTCCAAAGTAACTGTTAGCAAAATCAGGTAAATTAATATATATACTTTCTTTAACTTCAAAGTCAATTTGTTTTGACATCAAACTGCTGTACAGATGATGAATTTAGAATATTATCAGTGTATTTTAAACTTGTTAAACAGGATAAATAAGGAGACACAGAGCGCTAGCTTCTCTGTTCGTTTCACTGGGTTTCTTCCAACGGTCACTGACCATCGTATGAAGAAGAGAGACGTGTATCTGTAGCAGTAGCACTTCCATTGAATGGCTCAGAAATAATCAATCATTTATTTTAACATACCTGAACTATTATACTCAGGTAGGCTTTCACCTTTTTACAGAATAGCGTTACAGAATTTGCAATTCCATATGCAGAAATATTACTACTGCATCAATGGCGCTGTGTCAGACTCTTTAATGAGTCTGACGCAAAGTATGTACTGTAACTCCCGGCCCAGGCCCAAATCCCCGTCATTCGCATGAAGAAAAGACAGAGATACAGATCAGGATGCCTTATGAACATTTGTGGGTAACCTACCTCCACCATCCGTTCTATTGTCTAACAATCATCACTGGAGAATAAACTGCATGAGCTCCATTCAAGACTATCCTGGGACATTAAAAACTGTAATATGTAGGCCCCCTGATTGGCAGAGCGGTCTAAGGCACTGCATCGCTGTGTTACAACAGATCCTGGTTTGATACCAAGCTGTCTATTTACCATCACAAATTGATGCTGGCACTGATACCACACTCAACAAGGTGTGCAAGGCCATAAGAAAACAAGAAAATGCTCATCCTGAAGTGGCACTCCTAGTGGGTGTTAATGCAGGCAAACTTAAATCAATTTCACCTCATTTCTACCAGCATATCACATGTGCAACCAGAAGAAAAAACCCTCTTGACCACCTTTACTCAAATCGAGGGCGAGCTCTCCCTCGCCTTCAATTTGGCAAAACTGACCATAATTCTATCCTCTTGATTCCTGCATACAAGCCAAAATGAAAGCAGGAAATACCACTGAAGCATGCATGAGAGCACCAGCTGCTCCGGACGACTGTGTAATCACGCACTCCGTAGCCGGCGTGAGCAAGACCTTTAAACAGGTCAATATTCCGCGGGGCCAGACTGATTACCAGAACGTGTACTCAGAGCATGTGTGGACAAACTGGCAAGTGTCTTCACTGACATTTTCAACCTCTCCCTGACCGAGTCTGTACTACCTACATGTTTCAAACAGACCACCATAGTCCCTGTGCCCAAGAACACGAACGTAACGTGCCTAAATGACTACCGCCCCATAACACTCATGTCGGTAGCCATGAAGTGCTTTGAAAGGCTGTTCATGGTTCACATCAACAGCATCATCCCTGAAACCCTAGAGCCACTCCAATTCACACACCGCCCCAATAGATACACAGATGACACAATCTCATTTGTGACCAGGTGTATGGCGCGTGTTACTACTTCACAGGAGCACCACTATGCAAATGTGTTTTCTGGCAGATATGCCTTCTGGAACATGTGAACTTTAATATGCCTTAATAACAGACTTGTAATGCCATCTGTAAATACAAATACAATTGTTAAATGGCGAGCCTAGTTCATTTAGCCATGGAAAAAGTAATCAACCTTCCCGCTAGTAATGATTGGCTGAGATAATGAGTGGGCTGGACATGCCGAGAAATGAGTTCGGATTGGTCTGCCATGTAGCTCGCTTCTGTCTATAATATGAGCTGGTCAGTATGTGTAAGCAATCCTTTCTAACACTGATTTTTTAAAAGATATCACATCATAGAACTGCATAAGTGTTGCTCTACACTTTCAGGAGGACCGAGTTTTGAAATCAGTGGAATTAGAGTATGATAACTAAGGAGAAGGAGAAAATTCTGGTGTTTGATTGCAAATATGCAGACAGAGTCAAAAAGAAAACACGCAGAAGGCTGTTGCATAACACACCTGTCTCTGGATTACATCTACAAACTAAGGGCAACCATGGCATCCATGACAGAGAGGGAGAAGCACTCATCCATGTATACGGGTAAGATAATCTAGCTAGCTACATGTTCGTATACTACACGTTTCTAATTTAGTCAGAAAGTTGTTTTAATTTCAAGTTAATGTACTGTTATCTAGCCAGTAAACGTTACATGTATGATCTGTGTAGTCATATTACTCTTATCTCAGAGCCATTTGCATTTCTAGTTATTTCCTAATGTTAGCTAGCTAACACTGAACCTGGTTGGTTAGCTACCTGCAGATTCATGCAGGGTAGTAATGTCATGAGTTGGGATTATAATTAATTGTTTAGCTAGCTACATGTCTAAACAAAAGACTCCACTATGCAAGTAACTATTTCAATGGAATGTTTATGATGTCACTACGACAACTGTTGATAGACTAAGTTGGTAAATTTGCTCTGGCTATCTACTCTGATTTCAGAGCACTCTCGTCTGAGAGTGGCAGAGTGCAGAATAACTGATGAATGTACTAACGCTCAACACCCGTTGAATATGGCCGGTGTCAGTAAACATTGGCAAAAAAAGCTGAATTAAATTGTTGCCAGCAGCACAGTTGCAGTCACCAATGCTCTGGATAACATGAAAACAGCCTAACCAGCTCTGCTAGGGTGAGTAAAATGGTCAGATTGAGCTGATCTCTCATTTGTGTCTGGAAGTAGCTAGCAAGCTAGCCAATGTTAACTAGTTAGTTAGGGTGCTTGACTGCTGTTGTTAGGTCAGAACGCTCGGATCAACCCTACTTTTCGACCAGAGCATCCAGTGTGCGCCTGAACGCTCTGAGAGTGAAAACATTTTTACGTCTCTGTGTCCAGTATGAAGGAAGTAAGAGGTAGTTTTGTGAGCTGATGCTAATGGTGTAATGAGGTGTTTTTGTGTAAGGGATGGACCCACCACAGAGATTAAAGAGCGGAACTAGAGTGTCGGTGTGTATTAACACAATTATTGTGGGATATGGTCCATGTTGCCATGGAGGACTACACTAGACTTTGTTCTCATGTGATGGCCTAGGAACATAAATGCAGAGACGTTCACGTATATCTAAACACACACGTGCACATTAAGTAAATACATGCATGAAAGCATGCACACACACACACACACACACACACACACACACACACACACACACACACACACACACACACACACACACACACACACACACACACACACACACACACACACACACACACACACACACACACACACACACACACACACACACACACACACACACACACACACACACACACACACTGAATAGTGGACATTGCATACTACATATGTGTGTGGTTGTCAGTGTGTGTGTATGTTTGATTATGAGTTTATAAACTAGGTGTCATGGCTCTGCGTTTCAAGGTGTCACAGTGTGTCAGAGTGACACAGACCAGACTCCACACACTGCAGTTCCACCCCTAAGATCATGATCACAGAAAAACAAGAACTGTACATGGCAGCAGTTTGGCTTTAGGAAATGAACAGGACATATTTTGTCTTTATTCAAACTAAAGAAAACAGAGGTTCTGTGTGTGGAAGGTGGCACGATGAACAAACCATTTAATTCTGGAGGAAAATTTAATTCAGGCAAAGAAAGTGGTCCTCTCACTTTATCCTTCCTTCCTTCCTTCCTTCCTTCCTTCCTTCCTTCCTTCCTTCCTTCCTTCCTTCCTTCCTTCCTTCCTTCCTTCCTTCCTTCCTTCCTTCCTTCCTTCCTTCCTTCCTTCCTTCCTTCCTTCTCCCTCTCCCTCTCTCTCTCTGCCTCTCCCAGATCGGGTAAAGAAGGATGCCTCATGCGTCAGAGCATGAGCTGGCCAGTCAGCTACTGTACCTGAGATGTGGTAGTGACTTATTTGACCTAATGGTCTAGAACATTGTGGGTGCTCCACACCCAGAGGCAATTTCTCTGAAGCAGTGGTCCGATGCAAATGGTGCATGGTGCCAGACCCCAACACACACACACACACACACACACACACACACACACACACACACACACACACACACACACACACACACACACACACACACACACACACACACACACACACACACACACACACACACACACACACACACACACACACACACACACACACACACACTTACTGTGATTAGCTCCTTCCTCAAGTGGTCTGGCTGGTATCACCTTCACTCTCCCAGTCAGACATACTTTTATTATCACCATGGCAACACACACAGGCAGCCAGGAAACTATCACTCAATCTCTCGCTGTCCATCTCTTTCTTTCTTTCTTTCTTTCTTTCTTTCTTTCTTTCTTTCTTTCTTTCTTTCTTTCTTTCTTTCTTTCTTTCTTTCTTTCTTTCTTTCTTTCTCTCTCTCTCTCTCTCTCTCTCTCTCATTGTAGGATTTTTAATGAATTTATTTGCAAATTATGGTGGAAAATAAATATTTGGTCACCCAGAAACAAGCAAGAATTTTGGCTCTCACAGACCTGTAACTTCTTCTTTAAGAGGCTCCTATGTCCTCCACTGGTTACCTGTATTAATGGCACCAGTTTGAACTTGTTATCAGTATAAAAGACACCTGTCCACAACCTCAAACAGAAACAAAATTGTAGACCTGCATCAGGCTGGGAAGACTGAATCTGCAATAGGTAAGCAGCTTGGTTTGAAGAAATCAACTGTGGGAGCAATTATTAGGAAATGGAAGACATACAAGACCACTGATAATCTCCCTCGATCTGGGGCTCCACACAAGATCTCACCCCGTGGGGTCAAAATGATCACAAGAACGGTGAGCAAAAATCTCAGAACCACATGGGGGGACGTAGTGAATGACCTGCAGAGAGCTGGGACCAAAGTAACAAAGCCTACCATCAGAAACACACTACGCCGCCAGGGACACAAATCCTCCAGTGCCAGACGTGTCCCCCTGCTGAAGCCAGTACATGTCCAGGCCCATCTGAAGTTTGCTAGATATTATTTGGATGATCCAGAAGAAGATTGGGAGAATGTCATATGGTCAGATGAAACCAAAATATAACTTTATGGTAAAAACTCAACTCGTCGTGTTTGGAGGACAAAAATCCTGAGTTGCATCCAAAGAACACCATACCTACTGTGAAGCATGGGGGTGGAAACATCATGTTTTGGGGCTGTTGTTCTGCAAAGGGACCAGGACGACTGATCCGTGTAAAGGAAAGAATGAATGGGGCCATGTATCGTTAGATTTGGAGTGAAAACCTTCCATCAGCAAGGGCATTGAAGATGAAACATGGCTAGGTCTTTCAGCATGACAATTATCCCAAACACACCACCTGGGCAACGAAGGAGTTATATAAATATACTGTATATCTCCCTCTCTCTCTCTCTCTCTCTCTCTCTCTCTCTATCTCTCTCTATATATATATATATATATATATATATATATATATATATATATATATATACTGTAATACTGTATATCTCTCTCTCTCTCTCTCTCTCTCTATATATATATATATATATACTGTATATCTCCCTCTCTCTATCTATATATATATATAATATATATTCTCTCTCTCTCTCTCTCTCTCTCTCTATATATATATATATATATATATATATATATACACTGTATATCTCTCTCTATATATATATATATATATATATATATAGAGAGAGATATACAGTATATACATATATATATATATATATATATATATATATATATATATATATATATATATATATATATATATATATAGAGAGAGAGAGAGAGAGAGAGAGAGAGAGAGAGAGAGAGAGAGAGAGAGAGAGAGGGAGATATACAGTTATATATATATAGAGAGAGAGGGAGATATACAGTATATATATATATATATATATATATATATATATATATATATATATATATATATCTCCCTCTCTCTGTCACGCCTTGGTCTTAATATTTTGTGTTTTCGTTTATTATTTGGTCAGGCCAGGGTGTGACATGGGTTTATTTTGTTGTATTTCGTATTGTGGTTTTGTAGTTATTGGGATTGCGGCTGAGTAGGGGTGTTGTATAGGCTTGGCTGCCTGAGGCGGTTCTCAATCAGAGTCAGGTGATTCTCGTTGTCTCTGATTGGGAACCGTATTTAGGTAGCCAGGGTTTCACTGTGTATTTCATGGGTGATTGTTCCTGTCTCTGTGTAGTGTTCACCAGATAGGCTGTAATAGGTTTCACGTTCCGTTTGTTGTTTTTGTATTTATTAGTTATTTCATGTATCGTTCCGTTTTTTCTTCATTAAAGACATGAGTAACCACCACGCTGCATTTCGGTCCGACTCTCTTTCTACAAACGAAGAACGCCGTTACACTCTCTCTCTCTCTCTCTCTGTCTCTCTCTGTCCCTCTGCCCCTTTCCCTCCATTTTTCCCTCTTTCCCCCTCCCTTCCCTCCCTCCCTCCCTCCCTCCCTCCCTCCCTCCCTCCCTCCCTCCCTCCCTCCCTCCCTCCCTCCCTCCCTCCCTCCCTATCTCTCTGTCCCTCTCCTTCTCTTTTCTAAAAGGAGCTATAGGAGCTAAATGGCAATTTTGTGTGTTAGTGGTAATCTAGGCCAATGTCCACTGCTTGGCTGAATAATCTATTCTGATTGGCTGAAGTGAAATTACTAATGTCCATAGATTGCTACTAGCCACTCACACAATTGAAGCAATCTGGAATAAAAGCCCTAAGTATCTGTGCAATCAAAGTATGTTATTAACGTGGTACATGTTATATTTTTTTAATACATGTTATATTTAATTCTGTATGCTATAATTTTAAAACCATTATGGGGATGCCTATTTCAATCTACAAAGTCATAAAAATCATGAGAACAGGAAAGAAAGTGAAATTATGTCTTATTACCATTTTTAAATGATTAAATGATTACCATTTTGCCTCTGGATATCCTATGATCTTTCTGATTGTTAGTCCTAACCTTCAATTTGGGAACAAAACTATTAAAAGCTATTGAATAAAATAATTCTGAAGTCATCAGTTGGTGTGTGTGTTTCATTGTCCATCGGCCAGATGTGTTTGCACCTGACTGGGAGTCCCATTGTTTACCCTTGTGCCTTGACTCTCATCCTCAGTCCCCCCCCCCTCTCAATTCAATTCAAGGGGCTTTATTGGCATGTGAAACATAAGTTTACATTGCCAAAGCAGGTGAAATGGTTAAACAAAAGTGAGATAAACAATACAGAGTGAAAAGTAAATATTACTCGCAAAAGTTCCAAAATAATGAAGACATAGCAAATGTCATATTATGTGCAAATAGTTAAAGTACAAAAGGGAAAATAAATTAACATAAATATGGGTTATATTTACAATAGTGTTTGTCCTTCACTGGTTACCATTTTCTTGAAGCAATAGGTCACAAATATTGCTGCTGTGATGGCACAGTGTGGTATTTCACCCAGTAGATATGGGAGTTTATCGAAATTGGATTTGTTTTCTAATTATTTGTGTGTCTGTGTAATCTGAGGGAAGTATGTGCCTCTAATATGGTCATACATTTGTTAGGAGGTTAGAATGTGCAGCTCAGTTTCCACCTAATTTTGTGGGCAGTGTGCACACAGCCTGTCTTCTCTTGAGAGGCATTTTTCTCAATAGCAAGGCTGTGCTTACTGAGGCTGCACATAGTCAAAGATTTCCTTAGTTTTGGGTCAGTCACAGTGGTTAGGTATTCGGCCACGGTGTGCTCTCTGTTTAGGGCCAAATAGCATTCTAGTTTGCTCAGTTGTTTTGTTAATTATTTCCAGTGTGTCAAGTAATTATCTTTTTGTTTTCTCATGATTTGGTTGGGTCTAATTGTTTTGCTGTCCTGGGGGCTTTGTGGGGTCTGTTTGTGAACAGAGCCACAGCACCAGCTTGCTGTCACGCCTTGGTCATTGTATTTTGTGTTTTTGTTATATGTTTGGGTAGGCCAGGGTGTGCCATGGGTTTATATGTTGTTTTTCGTATTGGGGTTTGTAGTATTTGGGATCGCGGCTATTAGGGGTGTTGTATAGGCTTGGCTGCCTGAGGCGATTCTCAATTGGAGTCAGGTGCTTCGCGTTGTCTCTGATTGGGAACCGTATTTAGGCAGCCTGACTTTCGCTTTGTATTTTGTGGGTGTTTGTTCCTGTCTCTGTGTAGTGTTCACCAGATAGGCTGTAATAGGTTTCACGTTCCATTTTGTTGTTTTTGTATTTATGAGTTATTTCATGTATCGTTCCGTTTTCCTTCATTAAAGTCATGAGTAACCACTACGCTGCATTTCGGTCCAACTCTCTTCTTACAACAGACGAACGCCATTACACTTGCTTAAGCGACTCTTCTCCAGGTTCATCTCTCTGTAGGTGATGGCTTTGTTATGGAAGGTTTGGGAATCGCTTCCCTTTAGGTCTTTGTAGAATTTAAAGTTTATTTTCTGGATTTTGATCATTAGTGGGTATTGGCCTAATTCTACTCTGTATGCATTATTTGATGTTTTACATTGTACACAGAGGATATTTTTGCAGAATTCTGCATGCAGAGTCTCAATTTGGTTTAAGTCTCATTTCTTGGTTGGTGAGACCTCACAACCATAAAGGACAATGCCTTCTATAACTGATTCAAGTATTTTTAGCCAGATCCTAATTAGTATGTCAAATTTTATGTTCCTTTTGATAGCATAGAAGGCCCTTCTTGCCTTGTCTCTCAGATCGTTCACAACTTTGTGGAAGTTACCTGTCGTGCTGATGTTTAGGCCGAGGTAAGTATAGTTTTTTTGTGTACTCTAGGTTAACGGTGTCTAGATGGAATTGTATTTGTGGTCCTGGCAACTAGACCTTTTTCGGAACACTATTATTTTTGTCTTACTGAGATTTACTGTCAGGGCACAGGTCTGACAGAATCTGTGCAGAAGATATAGTTACTGCTGTGGTACTTTCTTGGTTTGGGACAGAAGCACCAGATCATCAGCAAACAGTAGACATTTGACTTCAGATTCTAGTAGGGTGAGGCCGGGTACTGCAGACTGTTCTAGTGCCCTCACCAATTCGTTGATATATATGTTGAAGAGGGTGGGGCTTAAGCTGCATCCCTGTCTCACTCAATGGCCCTGTGGAAAGAAAGTTTTTTTGCCAATTTTAACCATGGACTTGTTGTTTGTGTACATGGATTTTATAATGTCATATGTTTTGAATAGTAGACCTTTATGCCAAATTGAGTCAATGGCTTCTTTTAAGTCAACAAACATGAGAAGACTTTGCTTTTGTTTTGTTTTGTTTGTTGGTCAAATAAGGTGTGCAGGGTGAATATGTGTGTTATGCTGATGAATGAGGACCCAAAAGCGACTTAACGAAAACAGAGTCTTTATTCCAGTATAAGACAAAAGTAATAATCCTGGATATAACAAGGAGAAAACAAAACAGGAAAAACTTAAATCCACTCGTAGTAGCGAGGACTGACTGGAGACTCGACCATAGACTGCAGGTTGCTTAGGGAAGGCACCGACCGTAGCAGACTAAGACACCTGCTCACACGCAGCATCTGAAGAAGACAAAACACGACAGGGCGAGACCAGGACACAGAACAGCGAACATCATACAAGGATCCGACAAGGACAGAAGCGGAAAACAAGGGGAGAAATAGGGGCTCTAATCAGAGGGCAAAATAGGGGACAGGTGTGAAAAGAGTAAATGAGTGAGTTAGGAGAATGAGGAACAGCTGGGAGCAGGAACGGAACGATAGAGAGAAGAGAGAGAGGGAGGGGGAGAGAGAGGGATAGAAAGAGGGAACGAACCTAATAAGACCAGCAGGGGGAAACGAACAGAAGGGAAAGCACAAGGACAAGACAATATATGACAAAACATGACAGTACCCCCCCACTCACCGAGCGCCTCCTGGCGCACTCGAGGAGGAACCCTGGCGGCAACGGAGGAAATCATCAATCAGCGAACGGTCCAGCACGTCCCGAGATGGAACCCAACTCCTCTCCTCAGGATCGTAACCCTCCCAATCCACTAAGTACTGGTGACCACGTCCCCGAGAACGCATGTCCATGATCTTTCGTACTTTGTAAATAGGTGCGCCCTCGACAAGGACGGGGGGGAGGGAAGACGAACGGGGGCGCGAAGAAAGGGCTTGACACAGGAGACAGGGAAGACAGGGTGGACGCGACGAAGATGTCGCGGAAGAAGCAGTCGCACAGCGACAGGATTGACGACCTGGGAGACACGGAACGGACCAATGAACCGCGGAGTCAACTTGCGAGAAGCTGTCGTAAGGGGAAGGTTACGAGTGGAAAGCCACACTCTCTGGCCGCGACAATACCTAGGACTCTTAATCCTACGTTTATTGGCGGCTCACAGTCTGCGCCCTGTAACGGCAAAGTGCAGACCTCACCCTCCTCCAAGTGCGCTCACAACATTGGACAAACGCCTGAGCGGAGGGAACGCTGGACTCGGCGAGCTGGGACGAGAACAGAGGAGGCTGGTACCCCAGACTACTCTGAAACGGAGATAGCCCGGTAGCAGACGAAGGAAGCGAGTTGTGAGCGTATTCTGCCCAGGGGAGCTGTTCTGCCCAAGACGCAGGGTTTCTAAAAGAAAGGCTGCGTAATATGCGACCAATCGTCTGATTGGCCCTTTCTGCTTGACCGTTAGACTGGGGATGAAAACCGGAAGAGAGACTGACGGAAGCACCAATCAAACGACAGAATTCCCTCCAAAACTGTGACGTGAATTGCGGACCTCTGTCTGAAACGGCGTCTAACGGGAGGCCATGAATTCTGAACACATTCTCAATGATGATTTGTGCCGTCTCCTTAGCGGAAGGAAGCTTAGCGAGGGGAATGAAATGTGCCGCCTTAGAGAACCTATCGACAACCGTAAGAATCACAGTCTTCCCCGCAGACGAAGGCAGACCGGTAATGAAGTCTAAGGCGATGTGAGACCATGGTCGAGAAGGAATGGGAAGCGGTCTGAGACGACCGGCAGGAGGAGAGTTACCTGACTTAGTCTGCGCGCAGTCCGAACAAGCAGCCACGAAACGGCGCGTGTCACGCTCCTGAGTAGGCCACCAAAACCGCTGGCGAATAGATGCAAGTGTACCCCGAACGCCGGGGTGGCCAGCTAACTTGGCAGAGTGAGCCCACTGAAGAACAGCCAGACGAGTAGAAACAGGAACGAAAAGAAGGTTACTAGGACAAGCGAGCGGCGACGCAGTGTGAGTGAGTGCTTGCTTAACCTGTCTCTCAATTCCCCAGACAGTCAACCCGACAACACGCCCATCAGGAAGTATCCCCTCGGGATCGGTAGAAGCCACAGAAGAACTAAAGAGACGAGATAAGGCATCAGGCTTGGTGTTCTTATTACCCGGGCGATAAGAAATCACAAACTCGAAAAGAGCGAAAAACAACGCCCAACGAGCTTGACGTGCATTAAGTCGTTTGGCAGAACGGATGTACTCAAGGTTCTTATGGTCAGTCCAAACGACAAAGGAACGGTCGCCCCTCCAACCACTGTCGCCATTCGCCTAGGGCTAAGCGGATGGCGAGCAGTTCGTGGTTACCCACATCATAGTTGCGTTCCGATGGCGACAGGCGATGAGAAAAATAAGCGCAAGGATGGACCTTATCGTCAGACTGAAAGCGCTGGGATAGAATGGCTCCCACGCCCACCTCTGAAGCGTCAACCTCGACAATGAATTGTTTAGTGACGTCAGGAGTAACAAGGATAGGAGCGGACGTAAAACGCTTCTTGCGGAGATCAAAAGCTCTCTGGGCGGAACCGGACCACTTAAAGCACGTCTTGACAGAAGTAAGAGCTGTGAGAGGGGCAGCAACTTGACCGAAATTACGAATGAAACGCCGATAGAAATTAGCGAAACCTAGAAAGCGCTGCAACTCGACACGTGACCTTGGAACGGGCCAATCACTGACAGCCTGGACTTTAGCGGGATCCATCTGAATGCCTTCAGCGGAAATAACAGAACCGAGAAATGTGATAGAGGAGACATGAAAGGCGCACTTCTCAGCCTTCACGTAGAGACAATTCTCTAAAAGGCATTGGAGTACACGTCGAACGTGCTGAACATGAATCTCGAGTGACGATGAAAAAATCAGGATATCGTCAAGGTAGACAAAAACAAAGATGTTCAGCATGTCTCTCAGTACATCATTAACTAATGCCTGAAAAACAGCTGGAGCATTAGCGAGACCGAACGGCAGAACCCGGTACTCAAAATGCCCTAACGGAGTGTTAAACGCCGTTTTCCACTCGTCCCCCTCTCTGATCCGCACGAGATGGTAAGCGTTACGAAGGTCCAACTTAGTAAAGAACCTGGCTCCCTGCAGAATATCGAAGGCTGACGACATAAGGGGAAGCGGATAACGATTCTTAACCGTTATGTCATTCAGCCCTCGATAATCCATGCAGGGGCGCAGAGTACCGTCCTTCTTCTTAACAAAAAAAACCCCCGCTCCGGCGGGAGAGGAAGAAGGCACTACGGTGCCGGCGTCGAGAGAAACAGACAAATAATCCTCGAGAGCCTTACGTTCGGGAGCCGACAGAGAGTATAGTCTACCCCGAGGTGGAGTGGTCCCCGGAAGGAGATCAATACTACAATCATACGACCGGTGAGGAGGAAGGGAGTTGGCTCTGGACCGACTGAAGACAGGTTCCTCCTGAGAAGAGGGGACAGAAGAAACAGGAGGGATAGCAGACATTAAACACTTCACATGACAAGAAACGTTCCAGGATAGGATAGAATTACTAGACCAATTAATAGAAGGATTATGACATACTAGAATGAGGAACAGCTGGGAGCAGGAACGGAACGATAGAGAGAAGAGAGAGAGGGAGGGGGAGAGAGAGGGATAGAAAGAGGGAACGAACCTAATAAGACCAGCAGGGGGAAACGAACAGAAGGGAAAGCACAAGGACAAGACAATATATGACAAAACATGACTATGTGGTCTGTCATAGCATAATTTGGAAAAATACAATTTGGCATTTGCTCAGAAAATTGTTTTCACTGAGGAAATGTAATAATCTGCTCTTAATGATAATGCAGAGGTATAGCCAATTGGAATTTGTGGTCTGTGTATTTCATCATTTCATGAATGATACCATCATGATACCACAGGCCTTTTTGGGTTTGAGGGTTTGTATTTTGTCCTGTAGTTCATTCAACAAGCACTGTTTTGGACAGATAACTTTATGTTGTTGTTTGTTTAGTGTGTTCCAATTTTCCCAGAAGTGGTTAGATTCTATGGATGATTAAATTACAGTTGAAGTCGGAAGTTTACATACACTTAGGTTGAGGTCATTAAAACTCATTTGTCAACCACTCCACAAATGTCTTGTTAACAAACTATAGTTTTGGCAAGTCGGTTAGGCCATCTACATTGTGCATGACACAAGTAATTTTTCCAACAATTGTTTGCAGACAGATTATTTCACTTACAATCATGGGAAAATCATGGGAAAGTCATGGGAAAATCATGGGAAAATCATGGGAAAGTCATGGGAAAATCATGGGAAAGTCATGGGAAAATCATGGGAAAGTCATGGGGAAATCATGGGAAAGTCATGGGAAAATCATGGGAAAGTCAAGGGAAAATCAAAAGAAATCAGCCAAGACCTCAGAAATATCTTCTGGTCTGATGAAACAAAAATAGAACTGTTTGGCCATAATGACCATCGTTATGTTTGGAGGAAAAACGGGGACGCTTGCAAGCAAAAGAACAAATCCGGACTGTGAAGCACGTGGGTGGCAGCATCATGTTGTGAAGGTGCTTTGCTGCAGGAGGGACTGGTGCACTTCATAAAATAGATGACATCATGAGATAGGAAAATTATGTGGATATATTGAAGCAACATCTCAAGACATCAGTCACGAAGTTAAAGCTTGGTCGCAAATGGGTCTTCCAAATGGACAACGACCCCAAGCATACTTCCAAAGTTGTGGCAAAATGGATTAAGGACAACAAAGTCAAGGTATTGGAGTGGCCATCACAAAGCCCTGACCTCAATCATATAGAAAATTTGTGGGCAGATCTGAAAAAGCGTGTGCGAGCATGGAGGCCTACAAACCTGACTCAGTTACAACAGCTCTGTCAGGGGGAATGGGCCAAAATTCACTAAACTTATTGTGGGAAACTTGTGGAAGGCTACCGGAAACGTTTGAGCGAAGTTAATCAATTTAACGGCAATAGTACCAAATACTAATTGAGTGTATGTAAACTTCTGACCCACTGGGAATGTGATGAAAGAAATAAAAGCTGAAATTAATAATTCTCTGTACTATTATTCTGACATTTCACATTCTTAAAATAAAGTGGTGATCCTAACTGACCTAAGAGAGGGAATTTTTACTTGATTAAATGTCAGGAATTGTTAAAAACGGAGTTTAAATGTATTTGGCTAAGATGTATGTAAACTGTCATGTTTGTCATTCATTGTCATGTCTTGTCCCTGTGCTCCCCATGCTATTCGTTTCCCTCTGCTGGTCTTGTTTGGTTCTATCCTTCTCTCTCCCCCTCCCTCTCTCACTCTCTCGCTCTCTCTTCTCTCTGTCGTTCCGTTCCTGCTCCCAGCTGTTCCTATTCCCCTAATCATCATTTAGTCTTTCCACACCTGTTCCCGATCCTTTCCCCTGATTAGACTCCCTATTTATTCCTTTGTGATCCGTTCCTGTTCCGTCGGTTCCTTGTTTTGTATTCCATGCTGTAATTGCGTTTCGCCCTGTCCTGTCGTGTTTTTTGCCGTGATTGTGTATCACCCTGTCCTGTCGTGTTTTGTGCCTTCTTCAGACGCTGCGTGTGAGCAGGTGTCTCAGTTGACTACGGCCTGCGCCTACCCGAAGCGACCTGCAGTCTGTGGCCGCTTCTCCAGTTGTTTTCCCCTCTACTATCTAGAGGATTTCAGTTATTCGGTTTTGAGCATTAATAAACTCTGTTTCTGTTAAGTCGCGTTTGGGTCCTCCTTCACCTGCATGACAGAAGGAACCGACCAAAGAATGGACCCAGCGACTTCAGACGCTCGTTACACTGCCGTCGAGATCCAAGGAGCCATGCTCGGCAGACACGAGCAGGAATTGTCTGCTGCTCGCCATGCCGTGGAGAACCTGGCCGCTCAGGTTTCCGACCTCTCTGGACAGTTCCAGAGTCTACGTCTCGTGCCACCTGTTACTCCCTGGCCTGCCGAGCCTCCTGAACCCAGGGTTAATAACCCACCTTGCTACTCCGGGCAGCCCACTGAGTGCCGCTCCTTTCTCACGCAGTGTGAGATTGTGTTCTCTCTCCAACCCCACACATACTCTAGAGAGAGAGCTCGGGTTGCTTTCGTCATTTCACTCCTTACTGGCCGGGCTCGAGAATGGGGCACAGCTATCTGGGAGGCAAGGGCTGATTGCTCTAACAGATTCCAGAACTTTAAAGAGGAGATGATTCGGGTTTTTGACCGTTCAGTTTTTGGTGAGGAGGCTTCTAGGGCCCTGGCTTCCTTATGCCAAGGTGAACGGTCCATAACGGATTATTCCATTGAGTTTCGCACTCTTGCTGCCTCTAGTGAGTGGAACGAGCCGGCGCTGCTCGCTCGTTTTCTGGAGGGACTCCACGCAGTGGTTAAGGATGAGATTCTCTCCCGGGAGGTTCCTTCAGATGTGGACTCCTTGATTGCTCTCGCCATCCGCATAGAACGACGGGTAGATCTTCGTCACCGGGCTCGTGGAAGAGAGCTCGCATCAACGGTGTTTCCCTGCTCCGCATCGCAACCATCTCCCTCTGGCTTTGAGACTGAGCCCATGCAGCTGGGAGGGATTCGCATCTCGAATAAGGAGAGGGAACAGAGGATCACCAACCGCCTGTGCCTCTATTGCGGAGTTGCTGGACATTTTGTTATTTCATGTCCAGTAAGAGGCCAGAGCCCATCAGTAAGCGGAGGGCTACTGGTGAGCGCTACTACTCAGGTCCCTTCATCTAGATCTTGTACTACTATGTCGGTCCATCTACGCTGGACCGGTTCGGGTGCTACATGCAGTGCTTTGATTGACTCTGGGGCTGAGGGTTGTTTCATGGACGAAGCATGGGCTCGGAAACATAACATTCCTTTCAGACCGTTAGACAGGCCTACGCCCATGTTTGCCTTAGATGGTAGTCATCTTCCCAGTATCAAATTTGAGACACTACCTTTAACTCTCACAGTATCTGGTAACCACAGTGAGACTATGTCTTTTTTGATTTTCCGTTCACCGTTTACACCTGTTGTTTTGGGTCACCCCTGGCTTGTATGTCATAATCCTTCTATTAATTGGTCTAGTAATTCTATCCTATCCTGGAACGTTTCTTGTCATGTGAAGTGTTTAATGTCTGCCATCCCTCCCATTTCTTCTGTCCCTACTTCTCAGGAGGAACCTGGCGATTTGACAGGAGTGCCGGAGGAATATCATGA
The DNA here is from genome assembly GCF_021184085.1 of Oncorhynchus gorbuscha. NCBI lineage: Eukaryota > Metazoa > Chordata > Actinopteri > Salmoniformes > Salmonidae > Oncorhynchus > Oncorhynchus gorbuscha. The sequence goes on from NC_060184.1 coordinate 65,144,534, forward strand.
TCTGCGCACGGTCTTCAGTCGGTCCCGAGCCAACTCCCTTCCTCCTCACCGGTCGTATGATTGTAGTATTGATCTCCTTCCGGGGACCACTCCTCCTCGAGGTAGACTATACTCTCTGTCGGCTCCCGAACGTAAGGCTCTCGAGGATTATTTGTCTGTGTCTCTTGACGCCGGTACCATAGTGCCTTCTTCCTCTCCGCCGGGGCGGGGTTCTTTTTTGTTAAGAAGAAGGACGGTACTCTGCGCCCTGCGTGGATTATCGAGGGCTGAATGACATAACGGTTAAGAATCGTTATCCGCTTCCCCTTATGTCATCAGCCTTCGAGATTCTGCAGGGAGCCAGGTGCTTTACTAAGTTGGACCTTCGTAACGCTTACCATCTCGTGCGCATCAGAGAGGGGGACGAGTGGAAAACGGCGTTTAATACTCCGTTAGGGCATTTTGAGTACCGGGTTCTGCCGTTCGGTCTCGCCAATGCGCCAGCTGTTTTTCAGGCATTAGTTAATGATGTTCTGAGAGACATGCTGAACATTTTTGTTTTTGTCTATCTTGACGATATCCTGATTTTTTCTCCGTCACTCGAGATTCATGTTCAGCACGTTCGACGTGTTCTACAGCGCCTTTTAGAGAATTGTCTCTACGTAAAGGCTGAGAAGTGCTCTTTTCATGTCTCCTCCGTTACTTTTCTCGGTTCCGTTATTTCCGCTGAAGGCATTCAGATGGATTCCGCTAAGATCCAAGCTGTCAGTGATTGGCCCGTTCCAAGGTCACGTGTCGAGTTGCAGCGCTTCTTAGGTTTCGCTAATTTCTATCGGCGTTTCATTCGTAATTTCGGTCAAGTTGCTGCCCCTCTCACAGCTCTTACTTCTGTCAAGACGTGTTTTAAGTGGTCCGGTTCCGCCCAGGGAGCTTTTGATCTTCTAAAAGAACGTTTTACGTCCGCTCCTATCCTCGTTACTCCTGACGTCACTAGACAATTCATTGTCGAGGTTGACGCTTCAGAGGTAGGCGTGGGAGCCATTCTATCCCAGCGCTCCCAGTCTGACGATAAGGTTCATCCTTGCGCTTATTTTTCTCATCGCCTGTCGCCATCTGAGCGCAACTATGATGTGGGTAACCGTGAACTGCTCGCCATCCGCTTAGCCCTAGGCGAATGGCGACAGTGGTTGGAGGGGGCGACCGTTCCTTTTGTCGTTTGGACAGACCATAAGAACCTTGAGTACATCCGTTCTGCCAAACGACTTAATGCCCGTCAAGCTCGTTGGGCGTTGTTTTTCGCTCGTTTCGAGTTTGTGATTTCTTACCGTCCGGGTAGCAAGAACACCAAGCCTGATGCCTTATCCCGTCTGTTTAGTTCTTCTGTGGCTTCTACTGATCCCGAGGGGATTCTTCCTTATGGGCGTGTTGTCGGGTTAACAGTCTGGGGAATTGAAAGACAGGTTAAGCAAGCACTCACGCACACTGCGTCGCCGCGCTTGTCCTAGTAACCTCCTTTTCGTCCCTGTTTCCACTCGTCTGGCTGTTCTTCAGTGGGCTCACTCTGCCAAGTTAGCGGGTCATCCCGGTGTTCGAGGCACTCTTGCGTCTATTCGCCAGCGCTTTTGGTGGCCGACTCAGGAGCGTGACACGCGCCGTTTCGTGGCTGCCTGTTCGGACTGCGCGCAGACTAAGTCGGGTAACTCTCCTCCTGCCGGTCGTCTCAGACCGCTCCCCATTCCTTCTCGACCATGGTCTCACATTGCCTTAGACTTCATTACCGGTCTGCCTTTGTCTGCGGGGAAGACTGTGATTCTGACGGTTGTCGATAGGTTCTCTAAGGCGGCACATTTCATTCCCCTCGCTAAACTTCCTTCCGCTAAGGAGACGGCACAAATCATTATTGAGAATGTATTCAGAATTCATGGCCTCCCGTTAGACGCCGTTTCAGACAGAGGTCCGCAATTCACGTCACAGTTTTGGAGGGAGTTCTGTCGTTTGATTGGTGCGTCCGTCAGTCTCTCTTCCGGGTTTCATCCCCAGTCTAACGGTCAAGCAGAGAGGGCCAATCAGACGATTGGTCGCATACTACGCAGCCTTTCTTTCAGGAACCCTGCGTCTTGGGCAGAACAGCTCCCCTGGGCAGAATACGCTCACAATTCGCTTCCTTCGTCTGCTACCGGGTTATCTCCGTTTCAGAGTAGTCTGGGTTACCAGCCTCCTCTGTTCTCATCCCAGCTTGCCGAGTCCAGCGTTCCTCCGCTCAAGCGTTTGTCCAACGTTGTGAGCGCACCTGGAGGAGGGTGAGGTCTGCACTTTGCCGTTACAGGGCACAGACGGTGAGAGCCGCCAATAAACGCAGGATTAAGAGTCCAAGGTATTGTTGCGGCCAGAGAGTGTGGCTTTCCACTCGCAACCTTCCTCTTACGACAGCTTCTCGTAAGTTGACTCCGCGGTTCATTGGTCCGTTCCGTGTCTCCCAGGTCGTCAATCCTGTCGCTGTGCGACTGCTTCTTCCGCGACATCTTCGTCGCGTCCATCCTGTCTTCCATGTCTCCTGTGTTAAGCCCTTTCTTCGCACCCCGTTCGTCTTCCCTCCCCCCCCTCCCGTCCTTGTCGAGAGCGCACCTATTTACAAGGTACATAAAATTATGGACATGCGTTCTCGGGGACGGGGTCACCAATACCTAGTGGATTGGGAGGGTTACGGTCCTGAGGAGAGGAGTTGGGTTCCGTCTCGGGACGTGCTGGACCGTTCGCTCATCGATGATTTCCTCCGTTGCCGCCAGGATTCCTCCTCGAGTGCGCCAGGAGGCGCTCGGTGAGTGGGGGGGTACTGTCATGTTTGTCATTCATTGTCATGTCTTGTCCCTGTGCTCCCCATGCTATTCGTTTCCCTCTGCTGGTCTTGTTTGGTTCTATCCTTCTCTCTCCCCTCCCTCTCTCACTCTCTCGCTCTCTCTTCTCTCTGTCGTTCCGTTCCTGCTCCCAGCTGTTCCTATTCCCCTAATCATCATTTAGTCTTTCCACACCTGTTCCCGATCCTTTCCCCTGATTAGACTCCCTATTTATTCCTTTGTGATCCGTTCCTGTTCCGTCGGTTCCTTGTTTTGTATTCCATGCTGTAATTGCGTTTCGCCCTGTCCTGTCGTGTTTTTTGCCGTGATTGTGTATCACCCTGTCCTGTCGTGTTTTGTGCCTTCTTCAGACGCTGCGTGTGAGCAGGTGTCTCAGTTGACTACGGCCTGCGCCTACCCGAAGCGACCTGCAGTCTGTGGCCGCTTCTCCAGTTGTTTTCCCCTCTACTATCTAGAGGATTTCAGTTATTCGGTTTTGAGCATTAATAAACTCTGTTTCTGTTAAGTCGCGTTTGGGTCCTCCTTCACCTGCATGACATAAACTTCTGACTTCAACTATACATTGAGCTGACGTGCTGTTCAATCCTTTTCCATAGTGTAATTCTGTTTTGTTTTAGTGATTCACCATAGTGAAGGCATAGACTCAGGTTTTCTTTCTTTGGTGTTAGCATTCTTCATCAAACCATTTGTCATTGTTGTTAATTTTCTTAAGTTGTCTGCTTGAAATGTTTTGATTTGATAGGGAAGCTGAAAGCTCAATTAAATTGTTTAGTATCTCTCTCTAACTCTCCACATGTTCCCTACATTGTTTCCTAATTTGTGATGTACATCCTAGAGGGTGTATATATCCATCATCCTTCAGTATATGTAGAGGATATAAAGCTAGCCATCTTAATTTCCCTCGTCGATCCGTCAGTCTGTGTGTTCACTCTCTCGCCCCCAGGTACTAACACAGGAGCTCAAAGGTTGCATGATTTGTACAAAAGCGGACGAGCAGATAGGAGAGGCCAGGTTAGTTCAGGTTAGATTGGCTAGCTGTAGAGCTTCTAATTCGGTCTGCGAACCTCACATTAGAGAAATAATTACAGAGTTGATGGTTAAAACCCTGCAGGGGAGAGCCATGCTAAGAGACAGGAACGAGCTAGCGCTGGAGCTATTTACACCAACAAGGTTTTGTGTGTATGTGTATGTATGTGTGTGTTTGTGTGTGTGTGTCTGTGTCTGTGTGTGTGTGTGTGTGTGTGTGTGTGTGTGTGTGTGTGTGTGTGTGTGTGTGTGTGTGTGTGTGTGTGTGTGTGTGTGTGTGGCTGATTGTTGTGGCCTATCAGTTTATTATAGCTTTCTGTGCAGAGTGTAGTCAAGAAGGAAACAACACTCCCCGCAGACATTGACCTAAGGGGGTTAACGTGGTATTTCTAATGCATTTGTGCTGTGAAATACATTTTATGTCTAATTCTGTATGCTATAATTATTTTTTAATTAGAGCAGTAAAAATAAATGTTTTGTCATACCATTCGTATATGGTTTGATATACAATGGCTGTCAGCCAATCAGCATTCAGGGCTCGAATCACCCAGTTTATAATATGAGATAGCATTCATTATGCTCCTTTTAAGCATCATTTTTAATCTACAAAGTCATATAAATCATCAGAACATGAAATAAAATAATTCTGAAATCCATTTTACCTCCAATTTAATTTTGTCTTTCTCATTGTTAATCCTAACCTCCAATTTGGGAACAAAGCTATTACATGTATTTCTGAAGTTGTGTGTGTGTGTGCGTGTGTGTGTCTGTGTGTGCGTGAGTGAGTGTGTGTGTTTCATTGTTCATTTAAAGGTCCATCTGTGTGTGTGTATTTGGGTGTGTGTGTGAAAAGAATGACTCTGATGGGACGTACAGAAAACGACAACCATCACACTGTTATCACACTCTCGATATGCCTTACCAAGCTCCACACACATCATCATACACACATCATCATACACACATTATCATACACACATTATCATACACACATTATTATACAAGCACGCCTTTCAGAAGGGATAGTTCCAGTGTGTCTCATTCAGTGTTGGCCTCACCTGCAAAAAAGGACGATGTGAAGAATATACGTGTGTGTGTGTGTGTGTGTGTGTATGTGTTTATTTCTGGTTTTACTATCCTTGTGGTGATCAGAAGTCCTCACAAGGATAGTAAAACAAGTGGGGGCATTTCATATTGTCAAAGACTCCAGCCACCCAAGTCGAAGACTGTTCTCTCTGCTACCGGTGCACCATGTCTGGAACTAACCGGACCCTGAACAAGCCATAACTAACTCTTTTGACTCATCACATTATTATTTTGTTCCCTAGCAAGTCATTTAATCGCTACCTATATGTACATATCTACCTCAATTACCTTGTACCCCTGCACATTCACTCTGTACTGGTACCCCATATAGTAATCATCACTCAATGTGTTTCTCGCTGTAATTTTCCCTCTGCATTGTGGTGAAGGGCACACATGTAAGCACTTCACTGTTAGCCTATAGCTTACGAAGCATGTGACAAATGACATTTGATTTGATTCGATTTTGCCAGTCCCCACAAGGAAAACGGCCATTAAAAAAAAAACGGCAAGCTCGTTTTTCAACCACTCCACAAATGTCTTGTTAACAAACTATAGTTTTGGGCAAGTCGGTTAAGACACCTACTTTGTGCATGACGCAAGACATTTTTCCAACAATTATTTACAGACAAATTCTTTCACTTATACTTCACTGTATCACATTTCCAATGGGTCAGAAGTTTACACACACTAAGTTGACTGTGCCTTTAAACAGCTTGGAAAATTCCAGAAAATGATGTCATGGCTTTAGAAGCTTCTGATAGGCTAATTGACCTCATTTGAGTCAATTGGAGGTGTTCCTGTGGATATATTTCAAGGCCTAGCTTCAAACTCAGTGCCTCTTTGCTTGACATCATGGGAAAGTCAAAAGAAATCAGCCAAGACCTCAAAAATATCTTCATCCTTGGGAGCAATTTCCAAATGCCTGAAGGTACCACGGTCATCTGTACAAACAATAGTATGCAAGTATAAACACCATGGGACCACGCAGCTGTGATACTACCGCTCAGGAAGGAGACGTGTTCTGTCTCCTAGAGATGAACTTACTTTAGTGCGAAAAGTGCAAATCAAATCAACATTTGACCCAAGTTAAACAATTTAAAGGCAATGCTACCAAATACTAATTGAGTGTAAACTGCTGACCCACTGGGTGATGAAAAAAAAAAAGTCCTTCTCTCTACTATTATTCTGACATTTCACATTCTTAAAATAAAGTGATGATCCCAACTGACCTAAGACAGGCAATTTTTTACTAGGATTAAATGTCAGAAATTTTGAAAAACTGATTTTAAATGTATTTGGCAAAGGTGTATGTAAACTTCCGACTTCAACTTTATCTGCCCGCCATGACATCTACAGCACCCGATGTCACAGGAAGGCCAAAAAGATCATCAAAGACAACAACCACCCGAGCCACTGCCTGTTCACACTGCTATCATCCAGAAGGCGAGGTCAGTACATGTGCATCTGGGACCGAGAGACTGAAAAACAGCATCTATCTCAAGGCCATTAGACTGCTAAACGGCAATCACTAACTCAGAGAGGCTGCGGCCTACATAGATACCCAATCACTGGCCACTTTAACAAATGGATCACTAGTTACTTTAAACAATGCCACTTTAAATAATGGCACTTTAATAATGTTCACATATCTTAGATTACACATATCATATATATGTACTGTATTTTATACCAAATATTTCACCTTGCCTATGCCGCTCGGCCATCGCACATCCATATATTTATATGTACATATTCTCATTCACCCCTTTTAGATTTGTGTGTATTAGGTAGTTGTTGGGGAATTGTTAGATTACTTGTTAGATATGACTGCAGAAGCACAAGTATTTCGCTACACTCGCATCTGCTAACCATGTGTATTTGACAAATAAAATGTGATTAGATTTAAAAAAAATTATCATATTGTCCAGATAACAACTGTTTCTTTCCTGTGTGCCTACAAACATGTATAGGTACATGGTTGTGTGTGTGTGTGTGTGTGTGTGTGTGTGTGTGTGTGTGTGTGTGTGTGTGTGTGTGTGTGTGTGTGTGTGTGTGTGTGTGTGTGTGTGTGTGTGTGTGTGTGTGTGTGTGTGTGTGTGTGTGTGTGTGTGTGTGTGTGTGTGTGTGTGTGCGCGTGCGTGCGTGTGTGTGTGCTCCCGGCTTCGTTTTATCATAGCAGGTTGTCTTTTCTCCTGACCCTGACATTTGGAGTCATGTGATAATGCTCCTCACATATCAATTTCACCTATTTTCTCATCAGACCCATTTCCCCTGCAGAAAATGGAATCATTTATGCTTTCAGAAATGTCTTATTGATTGGCTCACTGCTGGAAATAGGAACTGCCATTATAGCCACGCTACCACGCAGTTAAATTGAGTTTTAAGCAGGATTGTAAAATATATCATTTCACAACCACTAAAACAAAAGCTTTTATATTTGTGGACACTAAGTATCAAATGCCTTAAACTACCTGTTTTCTTGTATGATAGTGCTATTTCTGATGTATACGCATTTCTCTTGCATTGTATATTACTGTGTGTGTCCAGCCTATAACTAGGCCCGTTGAATTTATTGACTCCCTGTCTGAGGAGCACTTGGATATAATGTTAAAAATTTCATATCCACACTGGGTTCTCTTCATTGGTTGTTAGAGAGAACATGTGGTTGTTCCTAATAAATAAATGAACTGTATAAATTATACACTTGCTGTGTGTGTGTGTGTGTGTGTGTGTGTGTGTGTGTGTGTGTGTGTGTGTGTGTGTGTGTGTGTGTGTGTGTGTGTGTGTGTGTGTGTGTGTGTGTGTGTGTGTGTGTGTGTGTGTGTGTGTGTGTGATTATGTGATGTACACACCAACAGGGCTGGGGTAGCTTTGAAGGTGCACTGAGAATCAACAGGGACATAATCACACACACACACTCACACGAACGCCCGCACAGAGCCTTGGCCTACTCCATCTTTGGACAAGGGCAACGACCTCCTCTCCTCTTTCAACAACCCCCTCTCCTCTTTCAGCAACCCCCTCTCCTCTTTCAACAACCCCCTCTCCTCTTTCAATGACCTCCTCTCCTCTTTCAGCAACCCCTCTCCTCTTTCAACAACCCCCTCTCCTCTTTCAACGATCTCCTCTCCTCTTTCAACAACCCCCTCTCCTCTTTCAGCAACCCCTCTCCTCTTTCAACAACCCCTCTCCTCTTTCAGCAACCCCTCTCCTCTTTCAATGACCCCCTCTCTCTTTCAGCAACCCCTCGCCTCTTTCAACAACCCCCTCTCCTCTTTCAACGATCTCCTCTCCTCTTTCAACAACCCCTCTCCTCTTTCAGCAACCCCTCTCCTCTTTCAACAACCCCTCTCCTCTTTCAGCAACCCCTCTCCTCTTTCAACAACCCCCTCTCCTCTTCCAACAACCCCCTCTCCTCTTTCAGCAACCCCCTGTCCTCTTTCAACCACCCCTCTCCTCTTTCAGCAACCCCCTCTCCTCTTTCAGCAACCCCTCTCCTCTTTCAACAACCCCTCTCCTCTTTCAGCAACCCTCAACCCCCTCTTTGCAACAAGGCTCTCTATGAACCACAGCTAAGGCTAAACACACAACACAAGATCCCCCGTATAGTTTTAAACTATATGGACTCCTCCCCTCACAACCACCAAACTGGGGTTGTGGGCCTCTCTGATCCCAGGAACACATGTAGATGTTGGCCTCAGATGAAGTGAAGAGACCGTCATCTTCACCACAAACCCCCAGCCCAGCACTGGTCGTGCCCAGGGGACGATGTCTCTCGCTGGGCCAGGAGAGGGGAGAGGGGAGAGGAGTGCCTGGGGCTGGGGCTGGAGCTCACACCTCCCTCCACTATGGACATGGAACCAAATAACCCAAGCCCAGCTATCCCCATGCTTCATAAATAATGCTCACTGTTAATATTTAATGAATAATTACTACTCTGCTTTTATTTTGTTGACCAAAGACATGGTCAGCAAATGATTTGGCAGCAGACCCCTTCTCCCCTGCTTCCCTCCATTCTCCTATTTCCCTGCTTCCCTCCATTCTCCTATTTCCCTGCTTCCCTCCATTCTCCTATTTCCCTGCTTCCCTCCATTCTCCTATTTCCATGCTTCCCTCCATTCTCCTATTTCCCTTCTTCCATCCATTCTCCTATTTACCTGCTTCCCTCCATTCTCCTATTTCCATGCTTCCTTCCATTCTCCTATTTCCCTGCTTCCCTCCATTCTCCTATTTCCCTGCTTCCCTCCATTCTCCTATTTCCATGCTTCCCTCCATTCTCCTATTTCCATGCTTCCCTCCATTCTCCTATTTCCCTGCTTCCCTCCATTCTCCTATTTCCCTGCTTCCCTCCATTCTCATATTTCCCTGCTTCCCTCCATTCTCCTATTTCCCTGCTTCTCTCCATTATCATATTTCCCTGCTTCTCTCCATTATCATATTTCCATGCTTCCCTCCATTATCCCATTTCCCTGCTTCTCTCCATTCTCCTATTTCCATGCTTCCCTCCATTCTCATATTTCCCTGCTTCCCTCCATTATCCGATTTCCCTGCTTCCCTCCATTATCCTATTTCCCTGCTTCTTTCCTGCTTCTTATCCAGAGCGACTTACAAATTGGTGCATTCACCTTATGACATTCAGTGGAACAGCCACTTTACAATAGTGCATCTAAATCTTTTGAGGGGGGGGATGATAAGGATTACTTTATCCTATCCTAGGTATTCCTTAAAGAGGTGGGGTTTCAGGTGTCTCCGGAAGGTGGTGATTGACTCCGCTGTCCTGGCGTCGTGAGGGAGTTTGTTCCACCATTGGGGGGCCAGAGCAGCGAACAGTTTTGACTGGGCTGAGCGGGAACTGTACTTCCTCAGTGGTAGGGAGGCGAGCAGGCCAGAGGTGGATGAACGCAGTGCCCTTGTTTGGGTGTAGGGCTTGATCAGAGCCTGGAGGTACTGAGGTGCCGTTCCCCTCACAGCTCCGTAGGCAAGCACCATGGTCTTGTAGCGGATGCGAGCTTCAACTGGAAGCCAGTGGAGAGAGCGGAGGAGCGGGGTGACGTGAGAGAACTTGGGAAGGTTGAACACCAGACGGGCTGCAGCGTTCTGGATGAGTTGTAGGGGTTTAATGGCACAGGCAGGGAGCCCAGCCAACAGCGAGTTGCAGTAATCCAGACGGGAGATGACAAGTGCCTGGATTAGGACCTGCGCCGCTTCCTGTGTGAGGCAGGGTCGTACTCTGCGGATGTTGTAGAGCATGAACCTACAGGAACGGGCCACCGCCTTGATGTTAGTTGAGAACGACAGGGTGTTGTCCAGGATCACGCCAAGGTTCTTAGCGCTCTGGGAGGAGGACACAATGGAGTTGTCAACCGTGATGGCGAGATCATGGAACGGGCAGTCCTTCCCCGGGAGGAAGAGCAGCTCCGTCTTGCCGAGGTTCAGCTTGAGGTGGCGATCCGTCATCCACACTGATATGTCTGCCAGACATGCAGAGATGCGATTCGCCACCTGGTCATCAGAAGGGGAAAGGAGAAGATTAATTGTGTGTCGTCTGCATAGCAATGATAGGAGAGACCATGTGAGGTTATGACAGAGCCAAGTGACTTGGTGTATAGCGAGAATAGGAGAGGGCCTAGAACAGAGCCCTGGGGGACACCAGTGGTGAGAGCGCGTGGTGAGGAGACAGATTCTCGCCACGCCACCTGGTAGGAGCGACCTGTCAGGTAGGACGCAATCCAAGCGTGGGCCGCGCCGGAGATGCCCAACTCGGAGAGGGTGGAGAGGAGGATCTGATGGTTCACAGTATCGAAGGCAGCCGATAGGTCTAGAAGGATGAGAGCAGAGGAGAGAGAGTTAGCTTTAGCGGTGCGGAGCGCCTCCGTGATACAGAGAAGAGCAGTCTCAGTTGAATGACTAGTCTTGAAACCTGACTGATTTGGATCAAGAAGGTCATTCTGAGAGAGATAGCGGGAGAGCTGGCCAAGGACGGCACGTTCAAGAGTTTTGGAGAGAAAATAAAGAAGGGATACTGGTCTGTAGTTGTTGACATCGGAGGGATCGAGTGTAGGTTTTTTCAGAAGGGGTGCAACTCTCGCTCTCTTGAAGACGGAAGGGACATAGCCAGCGGTCAGGGATGAGTTGATGAGCGAGGTGAGGTAAGGGAGAAGGTCTCCGGAAATGGTCTGGAGAAGAGAGGAGGGGATAGGGTCAAGTGGGCAGGTTGTTGGGCGGCCGGCCGTCACAAGACGCGAGATTTCATCTGGAGAGAGAGGGGAGAAAGAGGTCAGAGCACAGGGTAGGGCAGTGTGAGCAGAACCAGCGGTGTCGTTTGACTTCGCAAACGAGGATCGGATGTCGTCGACCTTCTTTTCAAAATGGTTGACGAAGTCATCTACAGAGAGGGAGGAGGGGGGGGAGGAGGATTCAGGAGGGAGGAGAAGGTGGCAAAGAGCTTCCTAGGGTTAGAGGCAGATGCTTGGAATTTAGAGTGGTAGAAAGTGGCTTTAGCAGCAGAGACAGAGGAGGAAAATGTAGAGAGGAGGGAGTGAAAGGATGCCAGGTCCGCAGGGAGGCGAGTTTTCCTCCATTTCCGCTCGGCTGCCCGGAGCCCTGTTCTGTGAGCTCGCAATGAGTCATCGAGCCACGGAGCGGGAGGGGAGGACCGAGCCGGCCTGGAGGATCGGGGACATAGAGAGTCAAAGGATGCAGAGAGGGAGGAGAGGAGGGTTGAGGAGGCAGAATCAGGAGATAGGTTGGAGAAGGTTTGAGCAGAGGGAAGAGATGATAGGATGGAAGAGGAGAGAGTAGCGGGGGAGAGAGAGCGAAGGTTGGGACGGCGCGATACCATCCGAGTAGGGGCAGTGTGGGAAGTGTTGGATGAGAGCGAGAGGGAAAAGGATACAAGGTAGTGGTCGGAGACTTGGAGGGGAGTTGCAATGAGGTTAGTGGAAGAACAGCATCTAGTAAAGATGAGGTCGAGCGTATTGCCTGCCTTGTGAGTAGGGGGGGAAGGTGAGAGGGTGAGGTCAAAAGAGGAGAGGAGTGGAAAGAAGGAGGCAGAGAGGAATGAGTCAAAGGTAGACGTGGGGAGGTTAAAGTCGCCCAGCACTGTAAGAGGTGAGCCGTCCTCAGGAAAGGAGCTTATCAAGGCATCAAGCTCATTGATGAACTCTCCGAGGGAACCTGGAGGGCGATAAATGATAAGGATGTTAAGCTTGAAAGAGCTGGTAACTGTGACAGCATGGAATTCAAAGGAGGCGATAGACAGATGGGTAAGGGGAGAAAGAGAGAATGACCACTTGGGAGAGATGAGGATCCCGGTGCCACCACCCCGCTGACCAGAAGCTCTCGGGGTGTGCGAGAACACGTGGGCGGACGAAGAGAGAGCAGTAGGAGTAGCAGTGTTATCTGTGGTGATCCATGTTTCCGTCAATGCCAAGAAGTCGAGGGACTGGAGGGAGGCATAGGCTGAGATGAACTCTGCCTTGTTGGCTGCAGATAGGCAGTTCCAGAGGCTACCGGAGACCTGGAACTCCACTTGGGTCGTGCGCGCTGGGACCACCAGATTAGGGTGGCCGCGGCCACGCGGTGTGGAGCGTTTGTATGGTCTGTGCAGAGAGGAGAGAACAGGGATAGACAGACACATAGTTGTCAGGCTACAGAAGAGGCTACGCTAATGCAAAGGAGATTGGAATGACAAGTGGACTACACGTCTCGAATGTTCAGAAGTTAAGCTTACGTAGCAAGAATCTTATTGACTAAAATTATTAAAATGATACAGTACTGCTGAAGTAGGCTAGCTGGCAGTGGCTGCGTTATTGACACTACACTAATCAAGTCGTTCCGTTGAGTGTAATAGTTTCTACAGTGCTGCTATTCGGGGGCTAGCTGGCTAGCTAGCAGTGTTGATTACGTTACGTTGCGTTAAAAGAACGACAATAGCTGGCTAGCTAACCTAGAAAATCGCTCTAGACTACACAATTATCTTTGATACACAGACGGCTATGTAGCTAGCTATGTAGCTAGCTACGATCAAACAAATCAAACCGTTGTACTGTAATGAAATGAAATTAAAATGTGATACTACCTGTGGAGCGAAGCGGAATGCGACCGGGTTGTTGAGTGCGGTAGTTCTATTCGGTAGACGTTGGCTAGCTGTTGGCTAGCTAGCAGTGTCTCCTACGTTAAGGACGACAAATAGCTGGCTAGCTAACCTCGGTACATTAAGATAATCACTCTATGACTACACACTCTAAACTACACAATTATCTTGGATATGAAGACAGCAAAGACAACTATGTAGCTAGCTAACACTACACTAATCAAGTCGTTCAGTTGAGTGTAATAGTTTCTACAGTGCTGCTATTCGGTAGACGGTGGACGTTTGCTAGCTGGCTAGCTGCTGGGCAGATAGCAGTGTAGACTACGTTAGGACGACGAAATACGATAATTACGCAATTATCTTTGATACAAAGACGGCTATGTAGTTAGCTAAGAAGAAATTGCTAAGATTAGACAAATCAAACCGTTGTACTATAATGAAATGTAATGAAAAGTTATACAACCTGCGGACCGAAGTGCGGATGCGACCGCTCGCTCCAACCCTCATTCTCATATTTCCCTACTTCCCTCCATTATCCTATTTCCCTGCTTCCCTCCATTATCCTATTTCCCTGCTTCTTTCCATTATCCTATTTCCCTGCTTCCCCCCATTCTCCTATTTCCCTGCTTCCCTTCATTCTCCTATTTCCCTGCTTCCCTCCATTCTCCGATTTCCCTGCTTCCATCCATTCTCCTATTTCCCTGCTTCCCTCCATTCTCCTATTTCCCTGCTTCCCTCCATTCTCCTATTTCCCTGCTTCCCTCCATTATCCTATTTCCATGCTTCCCTCCATTCTCCTATTTCCATGCTTCCTTCCATTCTCATATTTCCCTGCTTCCCTCCATTCTCCTATTTCCCTGCTTCCCTCCATTCTCCTATTTCCATGCTTCCCTCCATTCTCCTATTTCCCTGCTTCTCTCCATTGTCATATTTCCCTGCTTCGCTCCATTATCATATTTCCATGCTTCCCTCCATTATCCCATTTCCCTGCTTCTCCCCATTCTCCTATTTCCATGCTTCCCTCCATTCTCATATTTCCCTGCTTCCCTCCATTATCCGATTTCCCTGCTTCCCTCCATTCTCCTATTTCCCTGCTTCCTTCCATTCTCCGATTTCCCTGCTTCCCTCCATTCTCCTATTTCCCTGCTTCCCTCCATTCTCCTATTTCCCTGCTTCCCTCCATTCTCCTATTTCCCTGCTTCCTTCCATTCTCCGATTTCCCTGCTTCACTCCATTATCCTATTTCCCTGCTTCCCTCCATTCTCCTATTTCCCTGCTTCCCTCCATTATCCTATTTCTCTGCTTCCCTTCATTCTCCTATTTCCCTGCTTCCCTCCATTCTCCTATTTCCATGCTTCCCTCCATTCTCCTATTTCCCTGCTTCTCTCCATTATCATATTTCCATGCTTCCCTCCATTATCCTATTTCCCTGCCTCTCTCCATTCTCCTATTTCCATGCTTCCCTCATTCTCATATTTCCCTGCTTCCCTCCATTATCCAATTTCCCTGCTTCCCTCCATTATCCTATTTCCCTGCTTCTTTCCATTATCCTATTTCCCTGCTTCCCCCCATTCTCCTATTTCCCTGCTTCCCTCCATTCTCCGATTTCCCTGCTTCCTTCCATTCACCGATTTCCCTGCTTCCCTCCATTATCCTATTTCCCTGCTTCTTTCCATTCTCCTATTTCCCGGCTTCCCTCCATTCTCCTATTTCCCTGCTTCCCTCCATTCTCCTATTTCCCTGGAGGTGTTTGTGTCGGGCCTTTCAATCCCTCCGTCCCCCCACCACACACCCTACCCTGGTGTATAATACATTGATCTGACTGCATCTCCCACAATGCATTGCTTTCTGATCATGCTGGATGACATTTTTTGTATCTTTGGCAGCAAAGCCTGGCCAAGTGTGTGTGTGTTAATGTTTGTATGCGCACAGTTGCATGTGTGTGTGTCAGCCCTGGTGTATTCTGGGCCTGTCGCATGGTAGCCTTTCCGTGGTAAAGGTTAGCTGTGTGTTTGGTTGTTGACGTAGAGGGAAAAGGGAATGCAAGGGTCTTAACGATCTCTCCTGCGATTCCTCTCTCTCTCTCTCTGTCGGATCACTCGGAAAAGATGGAAATTAGTTATATCCCTTCTGTGTGTGTGGGCCTGTGCATGCGTGTGTTTGTGTGTGTAACCTGGGTTGAAAGTCAGCCTGTGAAAGTCAGCCTGTGAAAGTCAGCCTGTGAAAGTCGGCCTCCCACTCACTCCTCTGTCACCAACTCTTCAAGACAATAAGGTCATTAGTCTGAGCCTGTGTGTGTGTGCGTGTGTGTTTGTGTGAGCCTGTGTGTGTGTTGTCTCACCTTTCTCTCTCTCTCTCTCTCTCTCTCTCTCTCTCTCTCTCTCTCTCTCTCTCTCTCTCTCTCTCTCCTCTCCTTATCTCACCCATCTCTTGCTCACAACATCCCCTCCTCACTTCTTCCCCATTTACCCTCCCCCTCTCATCCCTTCTCCCTCCTCAGAAAGATATTGGCCTGTCTGCTCATTCCATAACTCACCCTTTACTCAGCAATGCTCAATTAAACTGCATACATTAAAGCTGCTGATGGCAAGATAGGACATTTGTAATCAAGCATATTTATTCTCCCTAATCACCCTGGGGACATGCACACACACACAGACACTCACACACAAAACACAATACACACACAGACACACATACAGACACACACACAAGCACAAGCACAAGCAAAAACATGCACACATACGCGCACACGCATGCAGCGAGCGGCACGTACATATGAATGACCTGATCTCAATCTAGCTAGCACCTTAATGCCGTGGACTCCGTAACCTCGCCAACCAACCCCCAGCACATATTAATGACACCATACTACTTTACATATTAATGAATCTAGTTTTTACATATTAATGAATCTAGTTTTGAATATGCTACTCAGTAAATCACGTAAGGCAAGCAGACACTGCCTTTTCCTGTTCTGGTTTCCATTTAAATGTATAGCAGGAGGTGGGGTTTCGTTTGTTTTTGCATGTTGGAATACACATATGAGCAACACATAGAAGATTATTGAAAACAAACTGTGGATGTGAATGGTATATGTGAGTATGTCTGTCTTGAATCTTGGGATGTGTGGTTAAGGTTGCTCAGATGCAAAGATGTGCATTAATGTGTGTGTGTGTGTGTGTGTGTATCTCTTCGTGCAAGTGTGACTGTTCATGTGTGTATGTGCGTGCATGTGTGTGTGTGTGTGTGCCTTAAATAATGAGAACTATTCCCAGTGGTTAGTAGTCTGACTGTACATGGCTCAGTGGGACAAAGTTTCATTAAAACAAAGCAGAGCGAACACACAGACAGACGGATCGACGAGGGAAATTAAGATAGCTAGCTTTATATCCTCTACATATACTGAAGGATGATGGATATATACACCCTCTAGGATGTACATCACGAATTAGGAAACAGTGTAGGGAACATGTGGAGAGTTAGAGAGAGATGTGTATATATGAATGCTGACATAAGTATTAATGTTTACTAGACATGAGGCATGTCACCATCTGAAATTCACCCTCATCTTTTAAGCAGGTTCATCATCAAACAGCACCACACACTAATGACAGCCCCAACACACTCATGACAGTCCCAAGACACTAACGACAGTCCCAACACACTAACGACAGTCCCAACACACTAATGACAGCCCCAACACACTCATGACAGCCCCAACACACTCATGTCAGTCCCAACACACTCATGACAGTCCCAAGACACTAACGAAAGTCCCAACCAACTAACGACAGTCCCAACACACTAATGACAGTCCCAAGACACTAACGACAGTCCCAAGACACTAACGACAGTCCCAACCAACTAACGACAGTCCCAACACACTCATGACAGTCCCAAGACACTAACGACAGTCCCAACACACTAACGACAGTCCCAACACACTAACGACAGTCCCAACACACTCATGGAAATATAGAAAAAAGGGAATAATCAATCTCCTCTATTTTCTCCCTCTCTTTCTTCCTTTTCTCCATTGTCCCTCATCTCCCTCCTTCCCTCCTCTCTAGTCATTTGGATAAAATCAAGGGATATAGCTATAATGTGTGTGTGCGCGCGGGTGCGTGTGTGTTTGTGTGAGTGTATGTGCGGTGCGTGAGTGTGTATGTGTGAACCTCTCACTGCTTTTCGTAATTGAAGGCCCTCCCGTTGATTTCACACAATCAGGCACGCCACATTGGTGCTGATGAAAGTGAATCAAAGGTAGAAGCTCTATTCTGAAGGCCTTCCACTACACAACACTGCCCCTCCAGCCTCAATTATCCTCACAATAGCTTATTAATACCTTCTACCCTATACCTCACCTCACCTCTTCCTCTCCCTCCCTCCCTCCCTCCCTCCCTCCCTCCCTACCTACCTCCCTCCCTACCTCCCACCCAACAACTCTTCTCCTCTCCTTTATGCATCACAGACTTATACCACATTATTCCATACAACTCATATCTCCCCGCAATCGGACAGTGCCTCTCCCTCCTCCTCCCTCCCTCAGCTCCTCTCCCTCCATCTTTTTAATCCTTTTTAATGAAAGTGAGGACCCCGTCGCCTGTCGAGGTGATCCCTATCTGCTGGTGTCTTTGAGCACTGATTGTGTGACTGCTGAATGGTGCTAGATGGTGAATCGAGTCAGTTAGCTGAGTCTATATTTCCTCACTGTAGTAATTCAGATAGTAGTATATCTTTCCCTCTCTCTCTCTCTCTCTCTCTCTCTCTCTCTCTCTCTCTCTCTCTCTCTCTCTCTCTCTCTCTCTCTCTCTCTCTCTCTCTCTCTCTCTCTCTCTCTCTCTCTCTCTCTCTCTCTCTCTCTCTCTCTCTCTCTCTCTCTCTCTCTCACTCCCTCTCTGCTCTCTCACACGCTCTCTCTGTGCGTCCTGGGGTTGGAGATTGGGTTGGTAAATTTCAGCAGAGAAGAATACGCCTCTATTACCACAGAAGCAGGGGGCCTAAGACATTAATTGCCTGGCATTTGGCGACATTGCAAAATATGCATGTGGCTTATGCATGTACACTGTGTGTATGGAGGGCGGAGGGAGAAAGGAACCCAATACCATAGATGAAGGGAAGGAAGGAAGGAAGGAAGGAAGGAAGGAAGGAAGGAAGGAAGGAAGGAAGGAAGGAAGGAAGGAAGGAAGGAAGGAAGGAAGGAGGGGGGTGATGTTTCTGTTATTATCCGTAACACAGTTGTTTTCATGTCACTACAATCCCTCTCTTGTGTGTGTCAGGAGTGAGACCCAGAACAGTTCAGGATCAAAGAAATATAAAGAAAAATTGAATCAATGCTTCTTTCTTTTGATAACAGGGCTATTGTTTGATGCTTCAACAGCATGAATGAAAGATGGGGAAATATGTTGAGAAAAACGTTCAAACAACCTGATTAATTTTTCTCCAACCCCCTCTCTCTGTCATCCACCTGCTCTCTCTTTCTCCAACCCCCTCTCTGTCATTCACCTGCTCTCTCTTTCTCCAACCCCCACTCTGTCATTCACATGCTCTCTCTTTCTCCAACCCCCTCTCTGTCATTCACCTGCTCTCTCTTTCTCCAACCCTCTCTCTATCATTCACCTGCTCTCTCTTTCTCCAACCCTCTCTCTCTCTGTCATTTACCTGCTCTCTCTTTCTCCAACCCGCTCTCTCTGTCATTCACCCGCTCTCTCTTTCTCCAACCCCCTCTCTCTGTCATTCACCTGCTCTCTCTTTCTCCAACCCTCTCTCTATCATTCACCTGCTTTCTCTTTCTCCAACCCTCTCTCTCTGTCATTCACCTACTCTCTCTTTCTCCAACCCCTTCTCTCTGTCATTCACCTACCCTCTCTCTCTGTCATTCACCTGCTCTCTCTTTCTCCAACCCCCTCTCTCTGTCATTCACCTGCTCTCTCTTTCTCCAACCCCCTCTCTGTCATTCACCCGTCATTCACCTACTTTCTTTCTCCAACCCCTCTCTCTGTCATTCACCTGCTCTCTCTTTCTCTGTCAACCCCCTCTCTCTCCAACCCCTCTCTCTGTCATTCACCTGCTCTCTCTTTCTCCAACCCCTTCTGTCACCTGTCATTCACCTCTCTCTTTCTCCAACCCCTCTCTCTGTCATTCACCTGCTCTCTCTTTCTCCAACCCGCTCTCTCTGTCATTCACCTGCTCTCTCTTTAACCAACCCACTCTCTCTGTCATTCACCTGCTCTCTCTTTCTCCACCCCCCGCTCTCTGTCATTCACCTGCTCTCTCTTTTCCAACCCCCTCTCTCTGTCATTCACCTGCTCTCTCTTTCTCCAACCCCCTCTCTCTGTCATTCACCTGCTCTCTCTTTCTCCAACCCGCTCTCTCTGTCATTCACCTGCTCTCTCTTTAACCAACCCACTCTCTCTGTCATTCACCTGCTCTCTCTTTCTCCACCCCCCGCTCTCTGTCATTCACCTGCTCTCTCTTTCTCCACCCCCACTCTCTGTCATTCACCTGCTCTCTCTTTCTCCACCCCCCGCTCTCTGTCATTCACCTGCTCTCTCTTTCTCCACCCCCCACTCTCTGTCATTCACCTGCTCTCTCTTTCTCCACCCCCGCTCTCTGCCATTGACCTGCTCTCTCTTTCTCTTCTTTCCTCTTTCTCTCTCCACTACTGCCACTGCCTCATTTAGTCTGTCTTAAAACACTCTCTTCACTACTGCCAGAGAATGAAGAGAGAGAAGGGGAGAGCTGGAAAGACAGAGAGGGAGAGAGAGGAGGAGAGGTAATCTAGTGGGAAATCAGTTGTCTTAATGACAGAGATGTGGTGCAGTGCAGGGTGGGTAGTGTTGGTGCTGGCGCTTGCCGTACACACGTTAAATTATTCACATCAAAAACTCATTGTTTACCTGACAGAGAGAGGGACGAGGTGCTGAGATGATGGAAACAAGTGATGAATTAAACATCAGGTTTAGAGAGAGAAAGAGAGTGTCAGGGAGAGATGGAGGAAGAGAAAAATGGAGAAAGGGGTAGATGTGAGAGGGAGAGGAGGGAGAGAGAGAGAGAGAGAGAGAGAGAGAGAGAGAGAGAGAGAGAGAGAGAGAGAGAGAGAGAGAGAGAGAGAGAGAGAGAGAGAGAGAGAGAGAGAGAGAGAGAGAGAGAGAGAGAGAGAGAGAGAGAGAGAGAGAGAGAGAGAGAGAGAGAGAGAGAGAGAGAGAGAGAGAGAGAGAGAGAGAGAGAAAGAGGTGGAAGGAAAGAGGAAAAGGCAAAAAAAAGTGGAGGGAAAGGTGAAAAATAGAGAAAGACCCTTAGAGCTGCAGAGAGAAAGAGTAAAAGAGAGAGGTGCATTCTGTTTGCTGAATGGCACCACAGGGAGGGAGGGAAGAAAGGAAATAAGGAACGAGGGAGGAAATCTGTATATCTTGTCTGTTTCTTGAGATTATTTGTGGGAAAGTATCCCTTTCTCCTTTCAGCCAGAAAAACATGATGAGCATGAAGACAGGATACAAAATGAGAGTATGGTAGATTACTAGTGGAGAATGGTAGACTACTATGGGAGAATGGTAGATTACTAGTGGAGAATGGTAGATTACTATGGGAGAATGGTAGATTACTAGTGGAGAATGGTAGATTACTATGGGAGAATGGTAGATTACTAGTGGAGAATGGTAGATTACTAGTGGAGAATGGTAGACTACTATAGGAGAATGGTAGATTACTATAGGAGAAGGGTAGACTACTATAGGAGAATGGTAGATTACTAGTGGAGAATGGTAGACTACTATAGGAGAATGGTAGATTACTAGTGGAGAATGGTAGACTACTATGGGAGAATGGTAGATTACTAGTGGAGAATGGTAGACTACTATAGGAGAATGGTAGACTACTATAGGAGAATGGTAGACTACTATAGGAGAATGGTAGACTACTATAGGAGAATGGTAGACTACTATAGGAGAATGGTAGACTACTATAGGAGAATGGTAGACTACTATAGGAGAATGGTAGACTACTATAGGAGAATGGTAGACTACTATAGGAGAATGGTAGACTACTATAGGAGAATGGTAGACTACTATAGGAGAATGGTAGACTACTATAGGAGAATGGTAGACTACTATAGGAGAATGGTAGACTACTATAGGAGAAGGGTAGACTACTATACGAGAATGGTAGACTACTATGGGAGAGTGTAGACTACTATGGGAGTATGCTAAACTACTATGGGAGAATGGTAGACTACTATGGGAGTATGGTCGACTACTATGGGAGTATGGTAGATTACTATGGGAGAATGGTAGACTACCATGGGAGAATGGTAGAATACTATGGAAGGATGGTAGACTACTATGGGAGAATGGTATACTACTATAGGAGAATGGTAGATTACTATGGGAGAATGGTAGACTACCATGGGAGTATGGTAGACTACTATGGGAGAATGGTAGACTACTATGGGAGTATGGTAGACTACTATGGGAGAATGGTAGACTACTATAGGAGAATGGTAGACTACTATAGGAGAATGGTGGACTACTATGGGAGAATGGTAGACTACTATGGGAGTATGGTAGACTACTATGGGAGAATGGTAGACTACTATGGGAGTATGGTAGACTACTATGGGAGAATGGTAGACTACTATGGGAGAATGGTAGACTACTATGGGAGTATGGTAGACTACTATGGGAGAATGGTAGACTACTATAGGAGAATGGTAGATTACTATGGGAGAATGGTAGACTACCATGGGAGAATGGTAGAATACTATGGAAGGATGGTAGACTACTATAGGATAATCGTAGACTACTATGGGAGAATGGTAGACTACTATGGGAGTATGGTAGACTACTATGGGAGAATGGTAGACTACTATAGGAGAATGGTAGATTACTATGGGAGAATGGTAGACTACCATGGGAGTATGGTAGACTACTATGGGAGTATGGTAGACTACTATGGGAGTATGGTAGACTACTATGGGAGAATGGTACACTACTAAGGGAGTATGGTAGACTACTATGGGAGAATGGTAGACTACTATAGGATAATCATAGACTACTATGGGAGAATGGTAGACTACTATGGGAGTATGGTAGACTACTATGGGAGAATGGTAGACTACTATAGGATAATGGTAGACTACCATGGGAGTATGGAAGACAACTATGGGAGATTGGTACACTACTATGGGAGAATGGTAGACTACTATGGGAGTATGGTAGACTACTATGGGAGAATGGTAGACTAATATGGGAGAATGGTATACTACTATGGGAGAATGGTATACTACTATGGGAGAATGGTAGACTACTATGCGAGAATGGTAGACTACTATGGGAGAAGGGTAGACTACTATGGGAGGATGGTAGACTACTATAGGAGAATGGTGGACTACTATGGGAGAATGGTAGACTACTATGGGAGTATGGTAGACTACTATCGGAGTATGGTAGACTACTATGGGAGAATGGTAGACTACTAAGAGAGAATGGTACACTAATAAGGGAGTAGGGTAGACTACTATGGCAGAATGGTAGACTACTATGGGAGTATGTTAGACTACTATGGGAGAATGGTAGACTATTATGGGAGAACGGTAGACTACTATGGGAGAATGGTAGACTACTATGGGAGGATGGTAGACTACTATAGGATAATCGTAGACTACTATGGGAGAATGGTAGACTACTATGGGAGTATGGTAGACTACTATGGGAGAATGGTAGACTACTATAGGAGAATGGTAGATTACAATGGGAGAATGGTAGACTACCATGGGAGAATGGTAGAATACTTTGGAAGGATGGTAGACTACTATAGGATAATCGTAGACTACTATGGGAGAATGGTAGACTACTATGGGAGTATGGTAGACTACTATGGGAGAATGGTAGACTACTATAGGAGAATGGTAGATTACTATGGGAGAATGGTAGACTACCATGGGAATGTATGGTAGACTACTATGGAAGAATGGTAGACTACTATGGGAGTATGGTAGACTACTATGGGAGAATGGTACACTACTATGGGAGTATGGTAGACTACTATGGGAGAATGGTAGACTACTATAGGATAATCATAGACTACTATGGGAGTATGGTAAACTATTATGGGAGAATAGTACACTATTATGGGAGAATGGTAGACTGCTATGGGAGGATGGTAAACTACTATGGGAGAATGGTACACTATTTGTGGACAATTGTAGACTACTATGGGAGAATGGTAGACTACTATGGGAGGATGGTAGGCTACTAAGGGAGAATGGTAGACTACTACGGGAGTATGGTAGACTACTATGGGAGAATGGTAGACTACTATGAGAGTATGGTAGACTACTATGGGAGTATGGTAGACTACTATGGGAGAATGGTAGACTACTATGTGAATATGGTAGACTACTATAGGAGTATGGTAGACTACTAAGGGTGAATGGTAGACTACTACGGGAGTATGGTAGGCTACTATGGGAGAATGGTAGACCACTATCGGAGAATGGTAGACTACTATGGGAGTATGTTAGACTACTATGGGAGAGTGTAGACTACTATGGGAGTATGCTAAACTACTATGGGAGAATGGTAGACTACTATGGGAGAATGGTACACTACTAGTGGAGAATGGTAGACTACTATAGGAGAATGGTAGATTACTATAGGAGAATGGTAGACTACTATAGGAGAATGGTAGATTACTAGTGGAGAATGGTAGACTACTATAGGAGAATGGTAGATTACTAGTGGAGAATGGTAGACTACTATGGGAGAATGGTAGATTACTAGTGGAGAATGGTAGACTACTATAGGAGAATGGTAGACTACTATAGGAGAATGGTAGACTACTATAGGAGAATGGTAGACTACTATAGGAGAATGGTAGACTACTATAGGAGAATGGTAGACTACTATAGGAGAATGGTAGACTACTATAGGAGAATGGTAGACTACTATAGGAGAATGGTAGACTACTATAGGAGAATGGTAGACTACTATAGGAGAATGGTAGACTACTATAGGAGAATTGTAGACTACTATAGGAGAATGGTAGACTACTATAGGAGAAGGGTAGACTACTATACGAGAATGGTAGACTACTATGGGAGAGTGTAGACTACTATGGGAGTAGCTAAACTACTATGGGAGAATGGTAGACTACTATGGGAGTATGGTCGACTACTATGGGAGTATGGTAGATTACTATGGGAGAATGGTAGACTACCATGGGAGAATGGTAGAATACTATGGAAGGATGGTAGACTACTATGGGAGAATGGTATACTACTATAGGAGAATGGTAGATTACTATGGGAGAATGGTAGACTACCATGGGAGTATGGTAGACTACTATGGGAGAATGGTAGACTACTATGGGAGTATGGTAGACTACTATGGGAGAATGGTAGACTACTATAGGAGAATGGTAGACTACTATAGGAGAATGGTGGACTACTATGGGAGAATGGTAGACTACTATGGGAGTATGGTAGACTACTATGGGAGAATGGTAGACTACTATGGGAGTATGGTAGACTACTATGGGAGAATGGTAGACTACTATGGGAGAATGGTAGACTACTATGGGAGTATGGTAGACTACTATGGGAGAATGGTAGACTACTATAGGAGAATGGTAGATTACTATGGGAGAATGGTAGACTACCATGGGAGAATGGTAGAATACTATGGAAGGATGGTAGACTACTATAGGATAATCGTAGACTACTATGGGAGAATGGTAGACTACTATGGGAGTATGGTAGACTACTATGGGAGAATGGTAGACTACTATAGGAGAATGGTAGATTACTATGGGAGAATGGTAGACTACCATGGGAGTATGGTAGACTACTATGGGAGTATGGTAGACTACTATGGGAGTATGGTAGACTACTATGGGAGAATGGTACACTACTAAGGGAGTATGGTAGACTACTATGGGAGAATGGTAGACTACTATAGGATAATCATAGACTACTATGGGAGAATGGTAGACTACTATGGGAGTATGGTAGACTACTATGGGAGAATGGTAGACTACTATAGGATAATGGTAGACTACCATGGGAGTATGGAAGACAACTATGGGAGATTGGTACACTACTATGGGAGAATGGTAGACTACTATGGGAGTATGGTAGACTACTATGGGAGAATGGTAGACTAATATGGGAGAATGGTATACTACTATGGGAGAATGGTATACTACTATGGGAGAATGGTAGACTACTATGCGAGAATGGTAGACTACTATGGGAGAAGGGTAGACTACTATGGGAGGATGGTAGACTACTATAGGAGAATGGTGGACTACTATGGGAGAATGGTAGACTACTATGGGAGTATGGTAGACTACTATGGGAGAACGGTAGAGTACTATGGGAGTATGGTAGACTACTATGGGAGTATGGTAGACTACTATCGGAGTATGGTAGACTACTATGGGAGAATGGTAGACTACTAAGAGAGAATGGTACACTAATAAGGGAGTAGGGTAGACTACTATGGCAGAATGGTAGACTACTATGGGAGTATGTTAGACTACTATGGGAGAATGGTAGACTATTATGGGAGAACGGTAGACTACTATGGGAGAATGGTAGACTACTATGGGAGGATGGTAGACTACTATAGGATAATCGTAGACTACTATGGGAGAATGGTAGACTACTATGGGAGTATGGTAGACTACTATGGGAGAATGGTAGACTACTATAGGAGAATGGTAGATTACAATGGGAGAATGGTAGACTACCATGGGAGAATGGTAGAATACTTTGGAAGGATGGTAGACTACTATAGGATAATCGTAGACTACTATGGGAGAATGGTAGACTACTATGGGAGTATGGTAGACTACTATGGGAGAATGGTAGACTACTATAGGAGAATGGTAGATTACTATGGGAGAATGGTAGACTACCATGGGAGTATGGTAGACTACTATGGAAGAATGGTAGACTACTATGGGAGTATGGTAGACTACTATGGGAGAATGGTACACTACTAAGGGAGTATGGTAGACTACTATGGGAGAATGGTAGACTACTATAGGATAATCATAGACTACTATGGGAGTATGGTAAACTATTATGGGAGAATAGTACACTATTATGGGAGAATGGTAGACTGCTATGGGAGGATGGTAAACTACTATGGGAGAATGGTACACTATTTGTGGACAATTGTAGACTACTATGGGAGAATGGTAGACTACTATGGGAGGATGGTAGGCTACTAAGGGAGAATGGTAGACTACTACGGGAGTATGGTAGACTACTATGGGAGAATGGTAGACTACTATGAGAGTATGGTAGACTACTATGGGAGTATGGTAGACTACTATGGGAGAATGGTAGACTACTATGTGAATATGGTAGACTGCTATGGGAGAATGGTAGACTACTATAGGAGTATGGTAGACTACTAAGGGTGAATGGTAGACTACTACGGGAGTATGGTAGGCTACTATGGGAGAATGGTAGACCACTATCGGAGAATGGTAGACTACTATGGGAGTATGTTAGACTACTACGGGAGGATGGTAGACTACTAAGGGAGAATAGTAGACTACTACGGGAGTATGGTAGGCTACTATAGGAGAATGGTAGACTACTATCGGAGCATGGTAGACTACTATGGGAGAGTGTAGACTACTATGGGAGTATGCTAAACTACTATGGGAGAATGGTAGACTACTATGGGAGTATGGTCGACTACTATGGGAGTATGGTAGATTACTATGGGAGAATGGTAGACTACCATGGGAGAATGGTAGAATACTATGGAAGGATGGTAGACTACTATGGGAGAATGGTATACTACTATAGGAGAATGGTAGATTACTATGGGAGAATGGTAGACTACCATGGGAGTATGGTAGACTACTATGGGATTATGGTAGACTACTATGGGAGTATGGTAGACTACTATGGGAGAATGGTAGACTACTATAGGAGAATGGTAGACTACTATAGGAGAATGGTGGACTACTATGGGAGAATGGTCGACTACTATGGGAGTATGGTAGACTACTATGGGAGAATGGTAGACTACTATGGGAGTATGGTAGACTACTATGGGAGAATGGTAGACTACTATGGGAGAATGGTAGACTACTATGGGAGGATGGTAGACTACTATAGGATAATCGTAGACTACTATGGGAGAATGGTAGACTACTATGGGAGTATGGTAGACTACTATGGGAGAATGGTAGACTACTATAGGAGAATGGTAGATTACTATGGTAGAATGGTAGACTACCATGGGAGAATGGTAGAATACTATGGAAGGATGGTAGACTACTATAGGATAATCGTAGACTACTATGGGAGAATGGTAGACTACTATGGGAGTATGGTAGACTACTATGGGAGAATGGTAGACTACTATAGGAGAATGGTAGATTACTATGGGAGAATGGTAGACTACTATGGGAGTATGGTAGACTACTATGGGAGAATGGTACACTACTAAGGGAGTATGGTAGACTACTATGGGAGAATGGTAGACTACTATAGGATAATCATAGACTACTATGGGAGAATGGTAGACTACTATGGGAGTATGGTAGACTACTATGGGAGAATGGTAGACTACTATAGGAGAATGGTAGATTACTATGGGAGAATGGTAGACTACCATGGGAGTATGGAAGACAACTATGGGAGATTGGTACACTACTATGGGAGAATGGTAGACTACTATGGGAGTATGGTAGACTACTATGGGAGAATGGTAGACTAATATGGGAGAATGGTATACTACTATGGGAGAATGGTATACTACTATGGGAGAATGGTAGACTACTATGCGAGAATGGTAGACTACTATGGGAGAATGGTAGACTACTATGGGAGGATGGTAGACTACTATAGGAGAATGGTGGACTACTATGGGAGAATGGTAGACTACTATGGGAGTATGGTAGACTACTATGGGAGAACGGTAGAGTACTATGGGAGTATGGTAGACTACTATGGGAGTATGGTAGACTACTACCGGAGTATGGTAGACTACTATGGGAGAATGGTAGACTACTAAGAGAGAATGGTACACTAATAAGGGAGGATGGTAGACTACTAAGGGAGAATGGTAGACTACTATGGGAGTATGTTAGACTACTATGGGAGGATGGTAGACTACTAAGGGAGAATGGTAGACTACTATGGGAGTATGTTAGACTACTATGGGAGGATGGTAGACTACTAAGGGAGAATGGTAGACTACTACGGGAGTATGGTAGGCTACTATGGGAGAATGGTAGACTACTATCGGAGCATGGTAGACTACTATGGGAGAGTGTAGACTACTATGGGAGTATGCTAAACTACCATGGGAGAATGGTAGACTACTATGGGAGTATGGTAAACTACTATGGGAGAATGGTAGACTACTATAGGAGAATGGTGGACTACTATGGGAGAATGGTAGACTACTATGGGAGTATGGTAAACTATTATGGGAGAATAGTACACTATTATGGGAGAATGGTAGACTGCTATGGGAGGATGGTAAACTACTATGGGAGAATGGTACACTATTTGTGGACAATTGTAGACTACTATGGGAGAATGGTAGACTACTATGGGAGGATGGTAGGCTACTAAGGGAGAATGGTAGACTACTACGGGAGTATGGTAGACTACTATGGGAGAATGGTAGACTACTATGGGAGAATGGTAGACTACTATGTGAATATGGTAGACTGCTATGGGAGAATGGTAGACTACTATAGGAGTATTGTAGACTACTATGGGAGTATGCTAAACTACTATGGGAGAATGGTAGACTACTATGGGAGTATGGTCGACTACTATGGGAGTATGGTAGATTACTATGGGAGAATGGTAGACTGCTATGGGAGGATGGTAAACTACTATGGGAGAATGGTACACTATTATGGGAGAATGGTAGACTGCTATGGGAGGATGGTAAACTACTATGGGAGAATGGTACACTATTTGTGGACAATTGTAGACTACTATAGGAGAATGGTAGACTACTATCGGAGCATGGTAGACTACTATGGGAGAGTGTAGACTACTATGGGAGTATGCTAAACTACTATGGGAGAATGGTAGACTACTATGGGAGTATGGTCGACTACTATGGGAGTATGGTAGATTACTATGGGAGAATGGTAGACTGCTATGGGAGGATGGTAAACTACTATGGGAGAATGGTACACTATTTGTGGACAATTGTAGACTACTATGGGAGAATGGTAGACTACTATGGGAGGATGGTAGGCTACTAAGGGAGAATGGTAGACTACTACGGGAGTATGGTAGACTACTATGGGAGAATGGTAGACTACTATGGGAGAATGGTAGACTACTATGTGAATATGGTAGACTGCTATGGGAGAATGGTAGACTACTATAGGAGTATTGTAGACTACTAAGGGTGAATGGTAGACTACTACGGGAGGATGGTAGACTACTAAGGGAGAATAGTAGACTACTACGGGAGTATGGTAGGCTACTATAGGAGAATGGTAGACTACTATCGGAGCATGGTAGACTACTATGGGAGAGTGTAGACTACTATGGGAGTATGCTAAACTACTATGGGAGAATGGTAGACTACTATGGGAGTATGGTCGACTACTATGGGAGTATGGTAGATTACTATGGGAGAATGGTAGACTACCATGGGAGAATGGTAGAATACTATGGAAGGATGGTAGACTACTATGGGAGAATGGTATACTACTATAGGAGCATGGTAGACTACTATGGGAGAATGGTAGACTAATATGGGAGAATGGTATACTACTATGGGAGAATGGTGGACTACTATGGGAGAATGGTAGACTACTATGGGAGTATGGTAGACTACTATGGGAGAACGGTAGAGTACTATGGGAGTATGGTAGACTACTATGGGAGTATGGTAGACTACTACCGGAGTATGGTAGACTACTATGGGAGAATGGTAGACTACTAAGAGAGAATGGTACACTAATAAGGGAGGATGGTAGACTACTAAGGGAGAATGGTAGACTACTATGGGAGTATGTTAGACTACTATGGGAGGATGGTAGACTACTAAGGGAGAATGGTAGACTACTATGGGAGTATGTTAGACTACTATGGGAGGATGGTAGACTACTAAGGGAGAATGGTAGACTACTACGGGAGTATGGTAGGCTACTATGGGAGAATGGTAGACTACTATCGGAGCATGGTAGACTACTATGGGAGAGTGTAGACTACTATGGGAGTATGCTAAACTACCATGGGAGAATGGTAGACTACTATGGGAGTATGGTAAACTACTATGGGAGAATGGTAGACTACTATAGGAGAATGGTGGACTACTATGGGAGAATGGTAGACTACTATGGGAGTATGGTAAACTATTATGGGAGAATAGTACACTATTATGGGAGAATGGTAGACTGCTATGGGAGGATGGTAAACTACTATGGGAGAATGGTACACTATTTGTGGACAATTGTAGACTACTATGGGAGAATGGTAGACTACTATGGGAGGATGGTAGGCTACTAAGGGAGAATGGTAGACTACTACGGGAGTATGGTAGACTACTATGGGAGAATGGTAGACTACTATGAGAGTATGGTAGACTACTATGGGAGTATGGTAGACTACTATGGGAGAATGGTAGACTACTATGTGAATATGGTAGACTGCTATGGGAGAATGGTAGACTACTATAGGAGTATTGTAGACTACTAAGGGTGAATGGTAGACTACTACGGGAGGATGGTAGACTACTAAGGGAGAATAGTAGACTACTACGGGAGTATGGTAGGCTACTATAGGAGAATGGTAGACTACTATCGGAGCATGGTAGACTACTATGGGAGAGTGTAGACTACTATGGGAGTATGCTAAACTACTATGGGAGAATGGTAGACTACTATGGGAGTATGGTCGACTACTATGGGAGTATGGTAGACTACTATGGGAGAATGGTAGACTACTAAGAGAGAATGGTACACTAATAAGGGAGGATGGTAGACTACTAAGGGAGAATGGTAGACTACTATGGGAGTATGTTAGACTACTATGGGAGGATGGTAGACTACTAAGGGAGAATGGTAGACTACTATGGGAGTATGTTAGACTACTATGGGAGGATGGTAGACTACTAAGGGAGAATGGTAGACTACTACGGGAGTATGGTAGGCTACTATGGGAGAATGGTAGACTACTATCGGAGCATGGTAGACTACTATGGGAGAGTGTAGACTACTATGGGAGTATGCTAAACTACCATGGGAGAATGGTAGACTACTATGGGAGTATGGTAAACTACTATGGGAGAATGGTAGACTACTATAGGAGAATGGTGGACTACTATGGGAGAATGGTAGACTACTATGGGAGTATGGTAAACTATTATGGGAGAATAGTACACTATTATGGGAGAATGGTAGACTGCTATGGGAGGATGGTAAACTACTATGGGAGAATGGTACACTATTTGTGGACAATTGTAGACTACTATGGGAGAATGGTAGACTACTATGGGAGGATGGTAGGCTACTAAGGGAGAATGGTAGACTACTATATGGTAGACTACTATGGGAGAATGGTAGACTACTATGGGAGAATGGTAGACTACTATGTGAATATGGTAGACTGCTATGGGAGAATGGTAGACTACTATAGGAGTATTGTAGACTACTATGGGTAGACTATGGGGAGGATGGTAGACTACTAAGGGAGAATAGTAGACTACTACGGGAGTATGGTAGGCTACTATAGGAGAATGGTAGACTACTATCGGAGCATGGTAGACTACTATGGGAGAGTGTAGACTACTATGGGAGTATGCTAAACTACTATGGGAGAATGGTAGACTACTATGGGAGTATGGTCGACTACTATGGGAGTATGGGAGAATGGTAGACTGCTATGGGAGGATGGTAAACTACTATGGGAGAATGGTACACTATTTGTGGACAATTGTAGACTACTATGGGAGAATGGTAGACTACTATGGGAGGATGGTAGGCTACTAAGGGAGAATGGTAGACTACTACGGGAGTATGGTAGACTACTATGGGAGAATGGTAGACTACTATGGGAGAATGGTAGACTACTATGTGAATATGGTAGACTGCTATGGGAGAATGGTAGACTACTATAGGAGTATTGTAGACTACTAAGGGTGAATGGTAGACTACTACGGGAGGATGGTAGACTACTAAGGGAGAATAGTAGACTACTACGGGAGTATGGTAGGCTACTATAGGAGAATGGTAGACTACTATCGGAGCATGGTAGACTACTATGGGAGAGTGTAGACTACTATGGGAGTATGCTAAACTACTATGGGAGAATGGTAGACTACTATGGGAGTATGGTCGACTACTATGGGAGTATGGTAGATTACTATGGGAGAATGGTAGACTACCATGGGAGAATGGTAGAATACTATGGAAGGATGGTAGACTACTATGGGAGAATGGTATACTACTATAGGAGAATGGTAGACTACTATGGGAGAATGGTAGACTAATATGGGAGAATGGTATACTACTATGGGAGAATGGTGGACTACTATGGGAGAATGGTAGACTACTATGGGAGTATGGTAGACTACTATGGGAGAACGGTAGAGTACTATGGGAGTATGGTAGACTACTATGGGAGTATGGTAGACTACTACCGGAGTATGGTAGACTACTATGGGAGAATGGTAGACTACTAAGAGAGAATGGTACACTAATAAGGGAGGATGGTAGACTACTAAGGGAGAATGGTAGACTACTATGGGAGTATGTTAGACTACTATGGGAGGATGGTAGACTACTAAGGGAGAATGGTAGACTACTATGGGAGTATGTTAGACTACTATGGGAGGATGGTAGACTACTAAGGGAGAATGGTAGACTACTACGGGAGTATGGTAGGCTACTATGGGAGAATGGTAGACTACTATCGGAGCATGGTAGACTACTATGGGAGAGTGTAGACTACTATGGGAGTATGCTAAACTACCATGGGAGAATGGTAGACTACTATGGGAGTATGGTAAACTACTATGGGAGAATGGTAGACTACTATAGGAGAATGGTGGACTACTATGGGAGAATGGTAGACTACTATGGGAGTATGGTAAACTATTATGGGAGAATAGTACACTATTATGGGAGAATGGTAGACTGCTATGGGAGGATGGTAAACTACTATGGGAGAATGGTACACTATTTGTGGACAATTGTAGACTACTATGGGAGAATGGTAGACTACTATGGGAGGATGGTAGGCTACTAAGGGAGAATGGTAGACTACTACGGGAGTATGGTAGACTACTATGGGAGAATGGTAGACTACTATGAGAGTATGGTAGACTACTATGGGAGTATGGTAGACTACTATGGGAGAATGGTAGACTACTATGTGAATATGGTAGACTGCTATGGGAGAATGGTAGACTACTATAGGAGTATTGTAGACTACTAAGGGTGAATGGTAGACTACTACGGGAGGATGGTAGACTACTAAGGGAGAATAGTAGACTACTACGGGAGTATGGTAGGCTACTATAGGAGAATGGTAGACTACTATCGGAGCATGGTAGACTACTATGGGAGAGTGTAGACTACTATGGGAGTATGCTAAACTACTATGGGAGAATGGTAGACTACTATGGGAGTATGGTCGACTACTATGGGAGTATGGTAGATTACTATGGGAGAATGGTAGACTACCATGGGAGAATGGTAGAATACTATGGAAGGATGGTAGACTACTATGGGAGAATGGTATACTACTATAGGAGAATGGTAGACTACTATGGGAGAATGGTAGACTACCATGGGAGTATGGTAGACTACTATGGGATTATGGTAGACTACTATGGGAGTATGGTAGACTACTATGGGAGAATGGTAGACTACTATAGGAGAATGGTAGACTACTATAGGAGAATGGTGGACTACTATGGGAGAATGGTAGACTACTATGGGAGTATGGTAGACTACTATGGGAGAATGGTAGACTACTATGGGAGTATGGTAGACTACTATGGGAGAATGGTAGACTACTATGGGAGAATGGTAGACTACTATGGGAGGATGGTAGACTACTATAGGATAATCATAGACTACTATGGGAGAATGGTAGACTACTATGGGAGAATGGTAGACTACTATAGGAGAATGGTAGATTACTATGGTAGAATGGTAGATTACTATGGTAGAATGGTAGACTACCATGGGAGAATGGTAGAATACTATGGAAGGATGGTAGACTACTATAGGATAATCGTAGACTACTATGGGAGAATGGTAGACTACTATGGGAGAATGGTAGACTACTATAGGAGAATGGTAGATTACTATGGTAGAATGGTAGACTACCATGGGAGAATGGTAGAATACTATGGAAGGATGGTAGACTACTATAGGATAATCGTAGACTACTATGGGAGAATGGTAGACTACTATGGGAGAATGGTAGACTACTATGGGAGAATGGTAGACTACTATAGGAGAATGGTAGATTACTATGGGAGAATGGTAGACTACTATGGGAGTATGGTAGACTACTATGGGAGAATGGTACACTACTAAGGGAGTATGGTACACTAATAAGGGAGGATGGTAGACTACTAAGGGAGAATGGTAGACTACTATGGGAGTATGTTAGACTACTATGGGAGGATGGTAGACTACTAAGGGAGAATGGTAGACTACTATGGGAGTATGTTAGACTACTATGGGAGGATGGTAGACTACTAAGGGAGAATGGTAGACTACTACGGGAGTATGGTAGGCTACTATGGGAGAATGGTAGACTACTATCGGAGCATGGTAGACTACTATGGGAGAGTGTAGACTACTATGGGAGTATGCTAAACTACCATGGGAGAATGGTAGACTACTATGGGAGTATGGTAAACTACTATGGGAGAATGGTAGACTACTATAGGAGAATGGTGGACTACTATGGGAGAATGGTAGACTACTATGGGAGTATGGTAAACTATTATGGGAGAATAGTACACTATTATGGGAGAATGGTAGACTGCTATGGGAGGATGGTAAACTACTATGGGAGAATGGTACACTATTTGTGGACAATTGTAGACTACTATGGGAGAATGGTAGACTACTATGGGAGGATGGTAGGCTACTAAGGGAGAATGGTAGACTACTACGGGAGTATGGTAGACTACTATGGGAGAATGGTAGACTACTATGAGAGTATGGTAGACTACTATGGGAGTATGGTAGACTACTATGGGAGAATGGTAGACTACTATGTGAATATGGTAGACTGCTATGGGAGAATGGTAGACTACTATAGGAGTATTGTAGACTACTAAGGGTGAATGGTAGACTACTACGGGAGGATGGTAGACTACTAAGGGAGAATAGTAGACTACTACGGGAGTATGGTAGGCTACTATAGGAGAATGGTAGACTACTATCGGAGCATGGTAGACTACTATGGGAGAGTGTAGACTACTATGGGAGTATGCTAAACTACTATGGGAGAATGGTAGACTACTATGGGAGTATGGTCGACTACTATGGGAGTATGGTAGATTACTATGGGAGAATGGTAGACTACCATGGGAGAATGGTAGAATACTATGGAAGGATGGTAGACTACTATGGGAGAATGGTATACTACTATAGGAGAATGGTAGATTACTATGGGAGAATGGTAGACTACCATGGGAGTATGGTAGACTACTATGGGATTATGGTAGACTACTATGGGAGTATGGTAGACTACTATGGGAGAATGGTAGACTACTATAGGAGAATGGTAGACTACTATAGGAGAATGGTGGACTACTATGGGAGAATGGTAGACTACTATGGGAGTATGGTAGACTACTATGGGAGAATGGTAGACTACTATGGGAGTATGGTAGACTACTATGGGAGAATGGTAGACTACTATGGGAGAATGGTAGACTACTATGGGAGGATGGTAGACTACTATAGGATAATCATAGACTACTATGGGAGAATGGTAGACTACTATGGGAGAATGGTAGACTACTATAGGAGAATGGTAGATTACTATGGTAGAATGGTAGATTACTATGGTAGAATGGTAGACTACCATGGGAGAATGGTAGAATACTATGGAAGGATGGTAGACTACTATAGGATAATCGTAGACTACTATGGGAGAATGGTAGACTACTATGGGAGAATGGTAGACTACTATAGGAGAATGGTAGATTACTATGGTAGAATGGTAGACTACCATGGGAGAATGGTAGAATACTATGGAAGGATGGTAGACTACTATAGGATAATCGTAGACTACTATGGGAGAATGGTAGACTACTATGGGAGTATGGTAGACTACTATGGGAGAATGGTAGACTACTATAGGAGAATGGTAGATTACTATGGGAGAATGGTAGACTACTATGGGAGTATGGTAGACTACTATGGGAGAATGGTACACTACTAAGGGAGTATGGTAGACTACTATGGGAGAATGGTAGACTACTATAGGATAATCATAGACTACTATGGGATTATGGTAGACTACTATGGGAGTATGGTAGACTACTATGGGAGAATGGTAGACTACTATAGGAGAATGGTAGACTACTATAGGAGAATGGTGGACTACTATGGGAGAATGGTAGACTACTATGGGAGTATGGTAGACTACTATGGGAGAATGGTAGACTACTATGGGAGTATGGTAGACTACTATGGGAGAATGGTAGACTACTATGGGAGAATGGTAGACTACTATGGGAGGATGGTAGACTACTATAGGATAATCGTACTACTATGGGAGAATGGTAGACTACTATGGGAGTATGGTAGACTACTATGGGAGAATGGTAGACTACTATAGGAGAATGGTAGATTACTATGGTAGAATGGTAGACTACCATGGGAGAATGGTAGAATACTATGGAAGGATGGTAGACTACTATAGGATAATCGTAGACTACTATGGGAGAATGGTAGACTACTATGGGAGTATGGTAGACTACTATGGGAGAATGGTAGACTACTATAGGAGAATGGTAGATTACTATGGGAGAATGGTAGACTACTATGGGAGTATGGTAGACTACTATGGGAGAATGGTACACTACTAAGGGAGTATGGTAGACTACTATGGGAGAATGGTAGACTACTATAGGATAATCATAGACTACTATGGGAGAATGGTAGACTACTATGGGAGTATGGTAGACTACTATGGGAGAATGGTAGACTACTATAGGAGAATGGAAGATTACTATGGGAGAATGGTAGACTACCATGGGAGTATGGAAGACAACTATGGGAGATTGGTACACTACTATGGGAGAATGGTAGACTACTATGGGAGTATGGTAGACTACTATGGGAGAATGGTAGACTAATATGGGAGAATGGTATACTACTATGGGAGAATGGTATACTACTATGGGAGAATGGTAGACTACTATGCGAGAATGGTAGACTACTATGGGAGAATGGTAGACTACTATGGGAGGATGGTAGACTACTATAGGAGAATGGTGGACTACTATGGGAGAATGGTAGACTACTATGGGAGTATGGTAGACTACTATGGGAGAACGGTAGAGTACTATGGGAGTATGGTAGACTACTATGGGAGTATGGTAGACTACTATGGGAGTATGTTAGACTACTATGGGAGGATGGTAGACTACTAAGGGAGAATGGTAGACTACTACGGGAGTATGGTAGGCTACTATGGGAGAATGGTAGACTACTATCGGAGCATGGTAGACTACTATGGGAGAGTGTAGACTACTATGGGAGTATGCTAAACTACCATGGGAGAATGGTAGACTACTATGGGAGTATGGTAAACTACTATGGGAGAATGGTAGACTACTATAGGAGAATGGTGGACTACTATGGGAGAATGGTAGACTACTATGGGAGTATGGTAAACTATTATGGGAGAATAGTACACTATTATGGGAGAATGGTAGACTACTATGGGAGAATGGTAGACTACTATGGGAGGATGGTAGACTACCATGGGAGAATGGTAGAATACTATGGAAGGATGGTAGACTACTATGGGAGAATGGTATACTACTATAGGAGAATGGTAGATTACTATGGGAGAATGGTAGACTACCATGGGAGTATGGTAGACTACTATGGGATTATGGTAGACTACTATGGGAGTATGGTAGACTACTATGGGAGTATGGTAGACTACTATGGGAGAATGGTAGACTACTATGGGAGTATGGTAGACTACTATGGGAGAATAGTAGACTACTAGTGGAGAATGGTAGATTACTATGGGAGAATGGTAGATTACTAGTGGAGAATGGTAGATTACTAGTGGAGAATGGTAGACTACTATAGGAGAATGGTAGATTACTATAGGAGAAGGGTAGACTACTATAGGAGAATGGTAGATTACTAGTGGAGAATGGTAGACTACTATAGGAGAATGGTAGATTACTAGTGGAGAATGGTAGACTACTATGGGAGAATGGTATGGTAGACTACTATGGGAGAATGGTAGACTACTATAGGAGAATGGTAGACTACTATAGGAGAATGGTAGACTACTATAGGAGAATGGTAGACTACTATAGGAGAATGGTAGACTACTATAGGAGAATGGTAGACTACTATAGGAGAATGGTAGACTACTATAGGAGAATGGTAGACTACTATAGGAGAATGGTAGACTACTATAGGAGAATACTATATAGGAGAAGAGACTACTATAGGAGACTACTACTATAGGAGAATGGTAGACTACTATAGGAGAATGGTAGACTACTATAGGAGAAGGGTAGACTACTATAGGAGAATGGTAGACTACTATAGGAGAATGGTAACTACTATAGGAGAATGGTAGACTACTATAGGAGAATGGTAGACTACTATAGGAGAATGGTAGACTACTATAGGAGAAGGGTAGACTACTATAGGAGAATGGTAGACTACTATGGGAGAGTG
The DNA here is from genome assembly GCF_021184085.1 of Oncorhynchus gorbuscha. Classification (NCBI taxonomy): domain Eukaryota; kingdom Metazoa; phylum Chordata; class Actinopteri; order Salmoniformes; family Salmonidae; genus Oncorhynchus; species Oncorhynchus gorbuscha. The sequence continues at coordinate 65,183,492 of NC_060184.1, forward strand.
TAGACTACTATGGGAGTATGCTAAACTACTATGGGAGAATGGTAGACTACTATGGGAGTATGGTCGACTACTATGGGAGTATGGTAGATTACTATGGGAGAATGGTAGACTACCATGGGAGAATGGTAGAATACTATGGAAGGATGGTAGACTACTATGGGAGAATGGTATACTACTATAGGAGAATGGTAGATTACTATGGGAGAATGGTAGACTACTATGGGAGAATGGTAGACTACTATGGGAGTATGGTAGACTACTATGGGAGAATGGTAGACTACTATAGGAGAATGGTAGACTACTATAGGAGAATGGTGGACTACTATGGGAGAATGGTAGACTACTATGGGAGTATGGTAGACTACTATGGGAGAATGGTAGACTACTATGGGAGTATGGTAGACTACTATGGGAGAATGGTAGACTACTATGGGAGAATGGTAGACTACTATGGGAGTATGGTAGACTACTATGGGAGAATGGTAGACTACTATAGGAGAATGGTAGATTACTATGGGAGAATGGTAGACTACCATGGGAGAATGGTAGAATACTATGGAAGGATGGTAGACTACTATAGGATAATCGTAGACTACTATGGGAGAATGGTAGACTACTATGGGAGTATGGTAGACTACTATGGGAGAATGGTAGACTACTATAGGAGAATGGTAGATTACTATGGGAGAATGGTAGACTACCATGGGAGTATGGTAGACTACTATGGAAGAATGGTAGACTACTATGGGAGTATGGTAGACTACTATGGGAGAATGGTACACTACTAAGGGAGTATGGTAGACTACTATGGGAGAATGGTAGACTACTATAGGATAATCATAGACTACTATGGGAGAATGGTAGACTACTATGGGAGTATGGTAGACTACTATGGGAGAATGGTAGACTACTATAGGATAATGGTAGACTACCATGGGAGTATGGAAGACAACTATGGGAGATTGGTACACTACTATGGGAGAATGGTAGACTACTATGGGAGTATGGTAGACTACTATGGGAGAATGGTAGACTAATATGGGAGAATGGTAGACTGCTATGTGAGGATGGTAAACTACTATGGGAGAATGGTACACTATTTGTGGAGAATTGTAGACTACTATGGGAGAATGGTAGACTACTATGGGAGGATGGTAGGCTACTAAGGGAGAATGGTAGACTACTACGGGAGTATGGTAGACTACTATGCGAGAATGGTAGACTACCATGAGAGTATGGTAGACTACTATGGGAGTATGGTAGACTACTATGGGAGAATGGTAGACTACTATGTGAGTATGGTAGACTGCTATGGGAGAATGGTAGACTACTATGGGAGTATGGTAGACTATTATAGTAGAATGGTAGACTGGTAGAGCATGGCGCTTGTAACGCCAGGGTAGTGGGTTCGATCCCCGGGACCACCCATACGTAGAATGTATGCACACATGACTGTAAGTCGCTTTGGATAAAAGCGTCTGCTAAATGGCATATATTATTATTATTATTATTATTACTATGGGAGTATGGTAGACTACTATGGGAGTATGTTAGACTACTATGGGAGAATGGTAGACCTCTATGGGAGTATGGTAGATTACTATGGGAGATTAACCAGAGATTTAGTTACAACGTTCACGGCGGGTGTTTTAGCATGAGGAAAATTTTGCCAGTGGTATATAATCCAGTAGGGACATTTGAGGCAAGGCTTGTACCTATCTCAGAGCTACTATCTTGAGCTAGTGAAGAGCCTATTGTTGTGGAAGGAATAAACTTGATGAGGAACGACATTAGTAACAAGAACTGCTAATTCATGTTTAAGCCTCATTTAAAAATGGATTAGATTTAAATCTTTATGAAGTTCAGAGATAATAGCTTGTTTCAGAGAGATAGAATGTAGCACTTAACAAAGCACTGTAATTAATACATTATGCTAAGTTGTATTATGTTAATTCACTACAGAAAAATGTAAAATACAGTAGATTACACAGCCCCTTGAGTGTTTTCTCTCGACCGGGGAAAAGGAGAGAGAGAGAGGGAGAGAGAGAGAGAGAGAGAGAGAGAGAGAGAGAGAGAGAGAGAGAGAGAGAGAGAGAGCAAGAGACAGAGAGAGAGAAAGAGAGAGAGGGGAGAGAGAGAGAGAGAGAGAGAGAGAGAGAGAGAGAGAGAGAGAGAGAGAGAGAGAGGGAGAGAGGGGGGGAGAGAGAGAGAGAGAGAGAGAGAGAGAGAGAGAGAGAGAGAGAGAGAGAGAGAGAGAGAGAGAGAGAGAGAGAGAGAGAGAGAGAGAGAGAGAGAGAGAGAGAGAGAGAGAGAGAGAGAGAGAGAGAGAGAGAGAGAGAGAGAGAGAGAGAGAGAGAGAGAGAGAGAGAGAGAGAACATGCATTTATCAAAGAGTGATTAACTTTAGGCCAGTGATTCACTAAATATTTAACATCTTTGCTTGGTACAAAGTATATCATGAATTATAAATGTTGGGGATGAGAATGTCTTGATGTAAGATGTAACCTGCTATGGGGGTGGACCAATTACCATTGTAATAAATGAGGCTGGAGAGAAAAAAGACTGTCTATTCGTTATTTTAATTAATTTCTGAGGATGCTGACAAAGAGGGAGAGAGGCTCCTCCATCCATTAGTCTCTGACACTTTGGAGGCCCTTTTTCCCCTGATAAATGGACTGGCGGATTTAGAGGACACACACGCACGTGCACATACAGTACATACACACACGCATGTGCACACACTGACACACATAATCAAATGCACATACACGTACACACACATGCATGCACATACAGTACATACACACACGCACGTGCACATACAGTACATACACACACGCACGTGCACACACTGACACACACAATCAAATGCACATGCACGTACACACACACGCATGCACATACAGTACATGCACACACGCACGTGCACACACTGACACACACAATCAAATGCACATGCACATACACACACACGCATGCACATACAGTGCATCCTCACATGCATGCACTAGCACATACACACAGGCACACACACACATGGATGCAAACGGACGCAGATACACACACACACAGTCTAAATGAAGAATTTATGCTTTTCTATTTGCTGGTGCCTTTTCAAAATGGCATCTCAGGAGCCAATTCAAATGGGGTCCGGTCCCTCCCTTGGAAAGCTGGTTTATTATGCAAACAGTATGTCAGAGAGACCCTGGGTGGGTGTGAGAAGGCTGCTGCTTACTGAGCCTTTCTTATTTTCTGCCCCTTCTCTATGTGACCGTATCGTTTAGCTTTCCATGCACCTTCCAAGTCTCAAAAGGTTTAGCAAGGAACTTTTTTTTTCCTTCACCATTTTGCATCATCATGATGTGGCAAATGACACTTTGCTTCTTGAAAGTACAATATATTTTGAAACTCAACTACTGGCATGCAGAACATTTTGGGACTGTATCAATAGTGGACTAATGAAACAAATACCAAAATATAGTTTTTCTGTGGAGTTTTCCTTTAACTTTGAGCCACATTTACTAATTGATTTCCACATTTTATAGCAATTCGCTTTTGGCTTTCCCTTTTGATCTCATTATCTTAGCTTAGATTTTAGCTTCCCCTTTTGATCTCATTATCTTAGCTTATTGTCACGACTTCCGCCGAGGTTGGCTCTCCTGCCCGTTCAGGCTGTGCTCGGCGGTCGTCGTCACCGTCCTATTAGCCACTACCGATCCCTCTTTCGGTTATCTGTTGGTTTTGTCTGATTGTTTTCACCTGTGTGTTAGTTAATTAGTATCTGTATTTAATGTAGGTTGTCCCGCCCTTGTTTTGTGCGGGATTGTTTGTTTTTGTCATTTTGTTTCGGCTGTCGGTGTTTTTGTGTTTTATTTCTCCGGGTTTGTCTGTTATTTCCCTGTTTTGGATATTTTTCACCCTGTTTGTAATTTGGGTTGTCCGTGTTTGTTGTTCACCGGAGAATAAACCTCTATTCATTATTTGCTCTCTGCGCCTGATTCCACCCACCTTGACTAGTCGTGACACTTATATTTTAGCTTCCCCTTTTGATCTCATTGTCTTAGCTTAGATTTTAGCTTCCCCTTTTGATCTCATTATCTTAGCTTATATTTTAGCTTCCCTTTTGATCTCATTGTCTTAGCTTAGATTTTAGCTTCCCCTTTTGATCTCATTATCTTAGCTTATATTTTAGCTTCCCCTTTTGATCTCATTGTCTTAGCTTAGATTTTAGCTTAGCATTTAGCTTTTATCCACCTTTAGATGTAGAGCTCCCTTGCTAGCCCAGGTCTTAAACATCACTCTACATTACCTCATGTCATATCTCTCTAGCTCTCTCTCTCCCACACGCACACGCACACGCACATGCACACGCAGGTGGTGCGGCAGGGCCTATATCCAGAGCTAATGGAGCATTATATACAGCCCTCTGAAAATAGATGAGTAAGCAAAAACGTATAACAACGTCCTGTCACTGTCCGTACAGCAGCAGTGAACGTAAGTCATCTGAAAAGATGATTCTTCACCGTGTTTTAAGACCAGACACTAGCTGTTTCAGCGCTTTTGGAATAGGACGTTTCATACTCTGATAGGACTGGACAGATGCAAGAGTAAAAATGAAATGATTGATCATGCTGGAGAAGTTAAATAAATAACATAGGAGGCCATGCATTTGTGTTTGGTATTTCAATAGAAGCAGGAGCATCATGCGATGCTTTTAACAGTGGCTCATAAAACAAAAGGAAACAAAATCTTGAACGATTCCATTGTTTGGCCTGTACATGATCTCATACACATGTAGCTACATATTTGCTTTTCCTATTCAATCCTTCTTTATAGAAGTTAAGATAAGATGTAAGATATTGCCTTTTATAAAGATCAAACATGTAAACGTAAAATATTATTTCATAATAAGAGTATTTGCATGGAATCCTTCCTGAAACTATTGTGACACCCTGGTCTGGTTGTGTATGATGATGTCACAGTCCACCTTGAACACCACTGTCTCTGATTAATGTAGAACGTTTTAACGTTATTTAACACATTTTCTCCTGAAAGCATTTTACAGGCATGTCCAAAATCATCATCAAAATGTCCAACTCCAGGCAACACATTCCTTCTCCCAGCTTTCGTTTCCATCAAGAAGACCTGTCTACTTTATTCATAATTTTCTCTTGTTTTATTGATTATTTATTTGAAATTCACATATTTTGAAGTTTCACAGTACTTCAGTAGGAGCTATAGTCTTCTTCCTATAATGTCATTGATTCTTGGATAAGACTTTTGATTTCAGTGTGTGTGTGTCTGTGTTTGCATGGGTAAGTGTGTATATGTCACAGGTCTAGTGACCTCTGCTAGTCTCATTCCAGGGAAGGCTTTGATGAGACCAACCCTCTCTGTGTTCCGTGTGGAGTAGTGATCTAACCTTCAGCTCTCTATATGTGGAGTAGTGATCTAACCTTCAGCTCTCTATATGTGGAGTAGTGATCTAACCTTCAGCTCTCTATATGTGGAGTAGTGATCTAACCTTCAGCTCTCTATGTGTGGAGTGGTGATCTAACCTTCAGCTCTCTGTGTGGAGTAGTGATCTAACCTTCAGCTCTCTGTGTGGAGTAGTGATCTAAACCTTTAGCTCTCTATATGTGGAGTAGTGATCTAACCTTCAGCTCTCTGTGTGGAGTAGTGATCTAACCTTCAGCTCTCTATATGTGGAGTAGCGATCTAACCTTCATCTCTCTGTGTGGAGTAGTGATCTAACCTTCAGCTCTCTCTGTGTGGAGTAGTGATCTAACCTTCAGCTCTCTATATGTGGAGTAGTGATCTAACCTTCAGCTCTCTGTGTGGAGTAGTGATCTAACCTTCAGCCCTCTATGTGTGGAGTAGTGATCTAATCTTTAGCTCTCTATATGTGGAGTAGTGATCTCACCTTCAGCTTTCTGTGTGGAGTACTGATCTAACCTTCAGCTCTCTATATGTGGAGTAGTGATCTAACCTTCAGCTCTCTATATGTGGAGTAGTGATCTAACCTTCAGCTCTCTATATGTGGAGTAGTGATCTAATCTTTAGCTCTCTATATGTGGAGTAGTGATCTCACCTTCAGCTTTCTGTGTGGAGTACTGATCTAACCTTCAGCTCTCTATGTGTGGAGTAGTGATCTAACCTTTAGCCCTCTATGTCTGAACCTGACCTTTCTTTGAAGTGCAATACACACCACACACACACACACACGCAAGCACCACACACTTAGGCACACACACACACACACTCTCTCTCTCTCTCTCTCTCTCTGTCTCTCTCTCTCTCTCTCTCTCTCTCTCTCTCTCTCTCTCTCTCTCTCTCTCTCTCTCTCTCTCTCTCTCTCTCTCTCTCTCTCTCCAGCTCTCTCTCTCTCTCGCTCTCTGTCTCTCTCTATCTCTCAGACACTTCTAGACTAGTCATCATCACCACATTTTGTTTATGAAAGAATAAACATGAGTGTGTGTCTGCAGGTGTTCTTGCAAGATGGCATTAAGAACTCAGTGTAATGTTGCTTTTCCTCTGAAGCACAGAGAAGGCCTCTTAGTGCAACATAACTGTTCTAATTTGGAGGTTCTTACATTAACCTGCCAATTAGAGGCCTTCTCTGTGCTGCAGAGCAGAACACAACATTGCCCAGCTCCTATAATGTAATAACCTGCCAATTACAACAGTTATGTTGCAATAAGAGGCCTTCTCTGTGCTTTAGAGCAGAACACAACATTACCCGGCTCCTATAATGTAATAACCTGCCAATTACAACAGTTATGTTGCAATAAGAGGCCTTCTCTGTGCTGCAGAGGAGAACACAACATTACCCAGCTCCTATAATGTAATAACCTGCCAATTAGAACAGTTATGTTGCAATAAGAGGCCTTCTCTGTGCTGCAGAGCAGAACACAACATTACCCGGCTCCTATAATGTAATAACCTGCCAATTAGAACAGTTATGTTGCAATAAGAGACCTTCTCTGTGCTGCAGAGCAGAACACAACATTACCCGGCTCCTAATGTAATGGAATCCCGGTAATGTTGTGTTCTCCTCTACAGCACAGAGAAGGCCTCTTAGTGCAACATAACTGTTCTAATTGGCAGGTTATTACATTATAGGAGCTGGGTAATGTTGTGTTCTGCTCTGCAGCACAGAGAAGGCCTCTTATTGCAACATAACTGTTCTAATTGGTAGGTTATTACATTAGGAGCCGCTCAGGGTTATTTCCTCTGGTGTTTTCTGGTGCAACTTTAAGAATAGTAATCTAATAGAAATCATTATTTCTTCCCAGAAGCTTTCAGAGAGTTTTTGCGTGTTTGTGTGTGTTTGTGTTTGTATGTGCATGTGTTTGTGTGTGGGTGTGCATGTGTGTCTGATTTAGGGTGAAGGCGTTTCGTGAAATTTGTTAGAGTACAGTGCAAATGATTCCCAAATCAAATCAAGCTTTATTTATACAGCACATTTCAGACATAGAATCCTTGCACATTGTAAATAGAAGTGCAAACAAAAATCAATTTTCCTGAGCCATTCTTCAGATCCAAAATGTTCCTTCCCGGCTTTTAAGATCTAGAATACATTAGCAATGGCTAGTTTGGCCTCAGATACGTCCACCACCAAAATTATGGCTTTTTATGGCTAACATAAGAATTGTGTGTATTTGCAGAACTGTGGGTATAAAATGATGATCAAAAGCTGGGTTTAATGTTCTGGGACTAAAAGATATGCAAACCTTGAACATGATCCTTCAGCATAGAGAAATAACCGTTACTGCTTATGTGATCTATTTGACTTTACTAAAGACATAATGAAGCACCAATTCATAGCTTGTTGGTATTCCTTCTCCCAGCAAAGCGGACACCAGACCTCTGCTACGATGCTTTTATCAAACCAGAAACATCCACTATCTCACTGGCTTTGCTCTTTCGACCTCTAACATTTCTAATCACACCCACACAAACAGGTTGGTCTCTGACTAAATGCCTTTCATGAAACCGCTGAAGGACGGAATGAGCTTGGGGTTCTTTATTCACACACACACGCACACGCACACGCACACGCACACGCACACGCACACGCACACGCACACGCACACACACGCACACACACACACACACGCAGATACGTACAAATGAATTCACGCAGAAAGACACTTGCCGGCATACACAATAAAACACACACCCACATACACACTCATCCACAGCCAAAGAGATGGGGGGTACAACCCTTCCCCTCTCTCATCACCCCCACCCTCCCCCTCCTTTTATCCCTCCTTCCACCCCTGCTTCCTCTTTCTCACTCTCTTTTTTTCCTTCCATCTCTCCTGTCCTCTATTCCCCTCCCCCACAGAGAAAGGGCTGACTTGCATTCACCATTTTCATTCTCTGGAAAGAGAAATGACTAAAGAAAGGAGACATGGATGTGACGGACGATGCCTAGTCTGCCAAGAACAGAACCACTGTCAGCAAACACTCCTGTCTTTCTGTCTGTCCAGTATGCCACAGAAACCAAAAACCTCTTCTATCAGCCTCCAGTTAGAGAAAACAACTGAAATTATGCTGTATGCTGACATTTAAAAAACAGAATTGAATTGACTCAGACTCAGACATTTTTTTAATTGTTAGTTCAAGCTCACCATAATGTTTTTCTTTATGTATATACAGTATAGGTGTAAAACTGTGCTTGAGTGTGTGTTTGAGTGTGTGTTTGTGTGTGTGTTTGAGTGTGTGTTTGTGTGTGTGTTTGAGTGTGTGTTTGTGTGTGTGTTTAAGTGTGTGTTTGAGTGTGTGTTTGTGTGTGTGTTTGAGTGTGTGTTTGTGTGTGTGTTTGAGTGTGTGTTTGTGAATGTGCTGCTTCTGCCTCTGAGACAGTGTGTTTTTCTGAGGATCAGTGGTGACACCATCCCAGTTTCATATTCCTTATAATGATCATTAATTGGAATAAATCAAACAAACACACGCACCCACAACCGTCCGTCCCACATCGCCCTCTCCCCTCCGACACAGCTCTTGCAATAGAGTGCTTCCCTAATTTATAGGCTGGGGGTTCACCATTAAGATTTGAACCCAGAGAATGAAATAGGCAGAAGGCCGTTGCTGGTCTCAATCTATAGGCAGGAGGGAGGGAGGGGATCAAGAATGATGAATTACACAAGCCTTCCTCATACTTGACTGACAAATACAGTCTGGGTTTTGGGTCAGACTCTGACCACAATTAGGCACAGAGAAAATAAATAGACTCTAACCACAAGTAAGCACAAAGAATATAATTAGATGTTGACCACGATTATGCACAGAGAAAGTACAAATCTGACCACAATTAGTCACAGAGAAAATAAATAGACTCGGACCACAATTAGGAACAGAGAAAAGAAATAGACTCTGACCACAATTAGGCACAGAGAAAATACATAGACTCGGACCACAAGTAAGCACAAAGAATATAATTAGACATTGACCACAATTAGACATAGAGAAAGTCAATAAACTCTGACCACAATTAGGCACAGAGAAAATAAAGAGACTCTGACAACAATTAGTCACAGAGAAAATGAATAGACTCTGACCACAATTAGGAACAGAAAAAATAAATAAACTATGACCACAATGAAACACCTAGAAATTAAATGGACTCTGACCACAAGTAAGCACAAAGAATATAATTAGATGTTGACCACAATTAAACACAAAGTCAATAAACTCTGACCACAATTAGTCACAGAGAAAATTAATAGATTCTGACAACAATTAGGCACAGAAAAAATGAATAGATTCTGACAACAATTAGGCACAGAAAAAATTAATTAACTCTGTCCACAATTAGGCACAAAGAAAATACATAGACTCTGACCACAAGTAGGCACATGGAAAATAAATGGACTCTGTCCACAAGTAGGCACAGAGAAAATAAATGGACTCTGATCACAATTAGGCACAGAGAAAGTAAATAGACTCTGACCACAAGTAGGAACATAGAAAATAAATGGACTCTGATCACAATTAGGCACAGAGAAAATAAATTTACTCTGTCCACAAGTAGGCACAGAGAAAATAAATGGACTCTGACCACAATTAGGCACAGAGAAAATACATAGACTCGGACCACAAGTAAGCACAAATAATATAATTATACATTGACCACAATTAGACACAAAGAAAATAAATAGACTCTGACCACAATTAGGCACAGAGAAACAAAATAGACTGTGGTCAGAGTCTATTTATTTTGTTTGTGCCTAATTGTGGTCAGAGTTTATTGACTTTCTCTATGTCTAATTGTGGTCAATGTCTAATTATATTATTTGTGCTTACTTGTGGTCAGAGTCTATTTTTTGTCTCTGTGCTTAATTATGTTCAGTCCAATATGTTTTTTTGTGTGCCCAATCGTGGTCAGAGTCTATTTATTTTCTCTGTGACTAATTGTGGTCAGAGTCTATTTATTTTCTCTGTTGCCTAATTGTGGTCAGAGACTCTTTTTTTTCTCTGTGATTGATTGTGGTCAGAGTCTATTTATTTTCTTTGTGCCTAATTGTGGTCAGAGTTGATTTACTTTCTCTGTGTTTAATTGTGGTCAATGTCTATTTATTTTCGTTGTGCTTACTTGTGGTCAGAGTCTATTTATTTTCTCTGTTCCTAATTGTGGTCAGAGTCTATTTATTTTCTCTGTGCCTAATTGTGGTCAGAGTCTATTTTGTTTCTCTGTGCCTAATTGTCGTCAATGTCTAATTATATTATTTGTGCTTACTTGCGTCTATTTATTTTCTTTGTGCCTAGTTATGTTCAGTCCAATATGTTTATTCTGTGCCTATTCGTGGTCAGAGTCTAATTATATTCTTTGTGCTTACTTGTGGTCAGAGTCTATTTATTTTCTCTGTGCCTAATTGTGGTCAGAGTCAATTTATTTTCTCTTTCTCAGAGAAAATACATGTACTCTGACCACAATTAGGCACAGATATAGTAAATAGACTTACCACAAATAGGCACAGCGAAAATAAATGAACTGTTTCCACAATTAGACACAGAGAAAATAAATGTGCTGACCTCAGTAAATCACAGAGAAAATTAATAGACTCTGATCACAATTAGGCACAGTGAACATACATCTACTCTGACCACAATCAGGCACAGAAAAAGTAAATATACTCTTACCACAATTAGAAACAGATATAGTAAATAGACTCTGACCACAAATAGGCACAGAAAAAGTACATTTTCTATGACCACAATTAGGCACAAGGAAAATAAATGTACTCTGACCACAATTAGGCACAGAGAAAATACATGTTCTCTGACCACAATTAGACACAGAGAAAGTAAATAGAGTCATACCACAATTAGGCACAGAGACAATAAATTGACTCTGACCACAATTAGGCAACAAGAAAATAAATGCGCTGACCTCAGAAAATAAATAGACTATGACCACAATTAGGCACAGAGAAGATAGACTCTGAAAATATTTAAGCACAGACAAAATAAATTGACTCTGAGCACAATTAGGCACAGGGAAAATAAATGTACTCTGACCACAATCAGGCACAGAATAAGTAAATATACTCTGACCACAATTAGGCACAGATAAATTCAATATACTCTGAAAATAAATGCTCTGACCTCAGTAAATCACAGAGAAAATTAATAGACTCTGACCACAATTAGGCACAGGGAAAATAAATGTACTCTGACCACAATCAGGCACAGAATAAGTAAATATACTCTGACCACAATTAGGCACAGATAAATTCAATATACTCTGAAAATAAATGATCTGACCTCAGTAAATCACAGAGAAAATTAATAGACCCTGACCACAATTAGGCACAGAGAAAATAAATGCGCTGACCTCTGTAAATCACAGAGGAGATAAATAGACTGACCACAATTAGGCACAGGGAAAATAAATGTACTCTGACCACAATCAGGCACAGAATAAGTAAATATACTCTGACCACAATTAGGCACAGATAAATTCAATATACTCTGAAAATAAATGATCTGACCTCAGTAAATCACAGAGAAAATTAATAGACTCTGACCACAATTAGGCACAGAGAAAATAAATGCGCTGACCTCTGTAAATCACAGAGGAGATAAATAGACTCTGACCACAATTAGGCACAGAGAAAATATATACACTCTGAACACAAATAGTCACAGAGAAAATTCATCATATGACCACAATTAATCACAGAGAAAATTTATATATTCTGACAACAATTAGGCACAGAGAAAATAGACTCTGATCATATTTAGGCACAGAGAAAATATATTGAGTCTGAGCACAATTAGGCACAGAGAAAATTAATCATCTGACCACAATTAATCACAGAGAAAATTAATATATTCTGACAACAATTAGGCACAGAGAAAATTAATCATCTGACCACAATTAGTCACAGAGAAAATGAATATATTCTGACAACAATTAGGCACAGAAAAAAATTAATAGACTCTGACCCCAATTAATCACAGAGAAAATTGATTGATTCTGACAACAATTAGGCACAGAGATAATAAATAGACTCTGTCCACAATTAGGCACAGGGAAAATAAATGTACCTCGACCACAATCAGGCACAGAAAAAGTAAATATACTCTTACCACAATTAGGCACAGATATAGTAAATAGACTTACCACAAATAGGCACAGCGAAAATAAATGAACTGTTTCCACAATTAGACACAGAGAAAATAAATGCGCTGACCTCAGTAAATCACAGAGAAAATTAATAGACTCTGATCGCAATTAGGCACAGGGAACATACATCTACTCTGACCACAATCAGGCACAGAAAAAGTAAATATACTCTTACCACAATTAGAAACAGATATAGTAAATAGACTCTGACCACAAATAGGCACAGAAAAAGTAAATGTTCTATGACCACAATTAGGCACAAGGAAAATAAATGTACTCTGACCACAATTAGGCACAGAGAAAACACATGTTCTCTGACCACAATTAGACACAGAGAAAGGAAATAGAGTCATACCACAATTAGGCACAGATCAAATAAATTGACTCTGACCACAATTAGGCAACAAGAAAATAAATGCGCTGACCTCAGAAAATAAATAGACTATGACCACAATTAGGCACAGAGAAAATAGACTCTGAAAATATTTAAGCACAGAGAAAATAAATTGACTCTGAGCACAATTAGGCACAGGGAAAATAAATGTACTCTGACCACAATCAGGCACAGAATAAGTAAATATACTCTGACCACAATTAGGCACAGATAAATTCAATATACTCTGAAAATAAATGCTCTGACCTCAGTAAATCACAGAGGAAATAAATAGACTCAGACCACAATTAGGCATAAAGAAAATAAATTAACTGTGTCCACAATTAGGCACAGATAAAATAAATGCGCTCACCTCAGAAAATACATTGACTATGACCACAATTAGGCACAGAGAAAATAAATACACTCTGAACACAAATAGTCACAGATAAAATTAATAGATTCTGACAACAATTAGGCACAGAGATAAGAAATAAACTCTGACCACAATTAGACACAGAATAAGTAAATAGACTCTGTCCACAATTAGGCACAGAGAAAATAAAAGCACTGACCTCAGTAAATCACAGAGAGAATAAATAGACTCTGACCACCTTTTTTCTCTTTCTCTTTCATAATTTCTTGCTTTCCCTTTCTCTTAATGGAAGGAGCTCTATTTCCATACTGAATCACAAGAACAATCAACACTCTAATTAGTATGTATTTATCTCTCTCTCCTTTTCTCTCACCTTCTCTCATGTCTCTCCCTCTCTCTCTTCTTCTGTCCCAGACCCCCATGTTTTTCTCTACCGTGTATTCATCTCTCAAACAACAAGCTCTCACTGTCTCACTGCACAATTAGACATTCATCCACGTTTCTCCAAATGTCAAATTTCAAAGATGCTCCAAATGTCAAATTTTGAAGTTGCTCAAAACATCTAGTGTTGGTTAAGGGCTACATTTTGAAAAGGGTTTAAAAAAATGTTTTTAAACGAGTGTCCAACACTGGGATTGATCACACAACCTTCTGATCCAGAGTGATGGGACTACACCCACCTGCCACCCTTGTCCATAAAATCCTAGCAACCTTCTGATCTCGAGTCATGGGATTATGCCCATCCGCCACCCAAATCTACATCACCCTAGAAAAACCCAAGCCTACTTGATTGTAATAGCGTTGACTGTTGCTCATAGTGGCCGGTTTTGAAGGCATTTCCCAACGTCCTCAGGATATGGATAGATGTCTAATTTTGAAGTAACTCTTGAGCGATCTGCCTCATCTCAAAGGGCCGCAGGTCCAGCCTGCTAATTCCCCTTTTCATTACAGCAAAGCCCCCAAATTCTCCTCACCGACACACTCTTAGCTGCCCAATCAGCTGGCTGGCTCAATGACATGAATATAAGCCAGCGATCATAGGGGCCTGGTGTACATGTATTAGACCACGGTACACACACACACACACACTCTCTCTCTCTCTCTCTCTCTCTCTCTCTCTCTCTCTCTCTCTCTCTCTCTCTCTCTCTCTCTCTCTCTCTCTCTCTCTCTCTCTCTCTCTCTCTCTCTCTCTCTCTCTCTCCTCTAAATCTGTCTTAACATATTGATTTCCCAGCTGTCCTATTGGTTCCTAACGTAATTATATCTCCGACTAGGTCTGTGTGTGTGTGTGTATGCGTGCGTGCGTATGCATGTGTTTGTGTCTGTGCATGGACAGGGTTGGCAGGTCCCCTGTGGTGAAGGAGGCTAGTGCAACTGATTAAGACATATACTTAGCATTCTCTGCTACTGAGGTAGACTTAATATTCTCTGCTCCTGAGGTAGACGTAACATTCTCTGCTACTGAGGTAGACGTAACATTCTCTGCTACTGAGGTAGACGTAACATTCTCTGCTACTGAGGTAGACGTAACATTCTCTGCTACTGAGGTAGACGTAACATTCTCTGCTACTGAGGTAGACGTAACATTCTCTGCTACTGAGGTAGACGTAACATTCTCTGCTACTGAGGTAGACGTAACATAATGAGGTAGACTTAACATTCTCTGCTAATGAGGTAGACTTAACATTCACTACTACTGAGGTAGACGTAACATTCTCTGCTACTGAGGTAGACGTAACATTCTCTGCTACTGAGGTAGACGTAACATTCTCTGCTAATGAGGTAGACTTAATATTCTCTGCTACTGAGGTAGACGTAACATTCTCTGCTACTGAGGTAGACGTAACATAATGAGGTAGACGTAACATTCTCTGCTACTGAGGTGGACTTAACATTCTCTGCTAATGAAGTAGACTTAACATTCACTGCTACTGAGGTAGACGTAACATTCTCTGCTACTGAGGTGGACTTAACATTCTCTGCTAATGAAGTAGACTTAACATTCACTGCTACTGAGGTAGACGTAACATTCACTGCTACTGAGGTAGACGTAACATTCTCTGCTACTGAGGTAGACTTAATATTCACTGCTACTTAACATTCACTGCTACTAAGGTAGACTTAACATTCTTTGCTACTGAGGTAGACTTAACATTCACTGCTACTGAGGTAGACTTAACATTCTTTCACTGCTACTGAGGTAGAATCAATAGGTGCTAGAATTGAATGTCTGAATATACTAACCATTTATGAACAATGAGTTACAGTACACTTTTTATAATGCATTATATAACGTGAGTTTGGATAATTCACAATGTTGTACATTTACAATTGCATTGTAATCCTGAATACAACTGAATTAAAGCAAATTGCCGTTGGAAATGTAAAAAATTAAATAAGGATACCTATTTTTTACGTTCTACAATGAGAAAAATAAATAAATACAACTCTGAGTATCTTTAACTGAGAGGGGACTAGGGGCAGGGATGGAGAGGAGGAGTGGGTTGAGATGAATTATCAGGGAAAAAGCAGATGATTTGATCTCTACTTTAAAGGTCTGCTCCCGTAAACAAAGCCCTGGTTGTAATGTATATTCAATTAGGGTCTAAAATCACAGAAGCCAGACTGGGACAGAGACAGAAAACTGGGGGGGGGAGGCTGTGACTCTCCTCAGACACACACACACACACACACACACACACACACACACACACACACACACACACACACACACACACACACACACACACACACACACACACACACACACACACACACACACACACACACACACACACACACACACACACACACACACACACACACACACACTGCTCACAGCCAATCAGTCTGTGGAAGCCCCAGTCCTCTCCAACAATAGCCTCCATCAGCTGAGAACAAAGTCACAGACGTAAGTGCTCCCAATAAGTGTGCAATTTCTGGCCCAGTGACTGCCCTGACACAATTGGTCTAATTTTCCTTCTTTGAAATGACTGATAAAAGACTTGGGTAATTGCTATGGAGACCACATTTATGAGAGAGAGAGCGGGAGGGAGGGGGTTGAAGTGATACAGCCTGGGGGTAAGAGGATGGAAGACAAGGTGTCCGTTTCTGCAAAATCCCAAATTAATACTTGTCCTTTCCTTTCCCTTCTCTCCCTCTTTTTGTCTCTCTCTTCTCTCCCTCTCGTCATCTCTCTCTCCTCTCCCTCTTTTTATCTCTCTCTCCTCTCCCTCTGGTCCTCTCTCTCCTCTCCCTCTGGTCATCTCTCTCTCCTCTCCCTCTCTCTCGACTGGCATTTTGTCCCCACTGTGGCTTGTATTAAGTGAAAGTAATTCAGACTGACAATATAGAGGTAATCACTGAATCAGGATGGTCGAGACAATCTGGAGGAAATCACTGACTCAGGAGGCCTAGAAGATGTAGAGGAAATCACTGAATCATGAGACGTAGACGATGTAAAGGAAATCACTGAATCAGGAGGCCTAGACGATGTAGAGGAAATCACTGAATCAGGAGGCCTAGACGATGTAGAAGAAATCACTGAATCAGGAGGCCTAGACGATGTAG
>NC_060184.1:65205447-65252947 GCF_021184085.1 Oncorhynchus gorbuscha
GTTCAGGCTAGGTTGGATGTTGTGTATATATCTCTGGGGAGATACCTCCAGCTGGACTGGGATTTATGGCTAGCTAGTTCAGGCTAGGTTGGATGTTGTGTATATATCTCTGGGGAGATACCTCCAGCTGGACTGGGATTTATGGCTAGTTAGTTCAGGCTAGGTTGGATGTTGTGTATATATCTCTGGGGAGATACCTCCAGCTGGACTGGGATTTATGGCTAGCTAGTTCAGGCTAGGTTGGATGTTGTGTATATATCTCTGGGGAGATACCTCCAGCTGGACTGGGATTTATGGCTAGCTAGTTCAGGCTAGGTTGGATGTTGTGTATATATCTCTGGGGAGATACCTCCAGCTGGACTGGGATTTATGGCTAGCTAGTTCAGGCTAGGTTGGATGTTGTGTATATATCTCTGGGGAGATACCTCCAGCTGGACTGGGATTTATGGCTAGCTAGTTCAGGCTAGGTTGGATGTTGTGTATATATCTCTGGGGAGATACCTCCAGCTGGACTGGGATTTATGGCTAGCTAGTTCAGGCTAGGTTGGATGTTGTGTATATATCTCTGGGGAGATACCTCCAGCTGGACTGGGATTTATGGCTAGCTAGTTCAGGCTAGGTTGGATGTTGTGTATATATCTCTGGGGAGATACCTCCAGCTGGACTGGGATTTATGGCTAGCTAGTTCAGGCTAGGTTGGATGTTGTGTATATATCTCTGGGGAGATACCTCCAGCTGGACTGGGATTTATGGCTAGCTAGTTCAGGCTAGGTTGGATGTTGTGTATATCTCTGTGAAGACAGTTGAAGTCGGAAGTTTACATACACCTTAGCCATAGACAATTCCTGACAATTCCTTTCACAATTTAATCCTAATAAAAATGCCCTGTCAGTTAGGATCACCACTTATTTTAAGAATGTGAAAAATCAGAATAATAGTAGAGAGAAGGATTTATTTCAGCTTTTATTTCTTTCATCACATTCCCAGTGGGTCAGAAGATTACATACACTCAATTAGTATTTGGTAGCATTGCCTTTAAATTGTATAACTTAGGTCAAACTTTTTGTGTAGCCTTCCACAAGCTTCCCACAATAACTTGGGTGGATTTTGGTCCATTCCTCCTGACAGAGCTGGTGTAACCGAGTCAGGTTTGTAGGCCTCCTTGCTCGCACATGCTTTTTCAGATCTGCCCAAAAATGTTTATGGGATTGTGGTCAGGGCTTTGTGATGATCCACTCCAATACTTTGACTTTGTTGTCCTTAAGCCATTTTGCCCCAACTTTGGAAGTATACTTGGGGTCATAGTCCACTTGGAAGACCCATTTGCGACCAAGCTTGAACTTCCTGACTGACGTCTTGAGATGTTGATTCAATATATCCACATCATTTTAGTTCCTCATGACGCCATCTATTTTGTGAAGTGCACCAGTCCCTTCTGCAGCAAAACACCCCCACAACATGATGCTGCCACCACCGTGCTTCACTGTTGGGATTGTGTTCTTCGGTTTGCAAGCCTCCCCCTTTTACCTCCAAACATAACGATGGTCATTATGGCCAAACAGTTCTATTTTTGTTTCATCAGACCAGAGGACATTTCTCCAAAAATACGATCTTTGTCCCCATGTGCAGTTGCAAACCGTAGTCTGGCTTTTTTATGGCAGTTTTGGAGCAGTGGCTTCATCCTTGCTGAGCGGCCTTTCAGGTTATGTCGATTTAGGACTCGTTTTACTGTGGATATAGATACTTTTGTACATGTTCCCTCTAGCAACTTCACAAGGTCCTTTGCCGTTGTTCTGGGATTGATTTTCACTTTTCGCAGCAAAGTACGTTCATCCCTAGGAGACAGAACACGTCTCCTTCCTGAGTGGTATGATGGCTGCGTGGTCCCATGGTGTTTATACTTGCTTACTATTGTTTATACAGACAAACGTGGTACCTTCAGGCATTTGGAAATTGCTCCCATGGATGAACCAGACTTGATGAGGTCTACAATTCAACTGTACATCCTGCTGGACTGAGATTTATGGCTAGCTAGTTCAGGCTATGTTGGTTGTTTTGTGAAGCTCCCCATTGCCCAGTGCAATGAAGCATTAAAACGGCTGTTGGCATTAACTGTATCACCCTCTCGGTCCTTTTGTTATTCAAGCTATTAACATAATAAGATTGGGAAACTCACAAACGCCACATAGGTGTCAGAAATATGATTGAAATTACACCTTACCTGTGTTTGAATACCCATACTAACATACATTATACTACATACTTAATGAGTATATACTACATACTGTATAGTATTAGTTCATTTTATTATACTGTAAACAAATGGCAGTCAAGCACCCAAGCTAACTGCTAGCTTGCTAGTTACTTCTAGACAGAAATGAGAGAACACCTCACTCTGACCATTTTACTCCCCTTTGCAGAGCTGGTTAGGCTGTTTTCATGTTATCCAGAGCGTTGGTGACTGTAACTGTGCTGCTGTCAACAATTTAATTACGCTTTTTTTTGGCAACGTTTACCCCGGCCATATTCAACGGGTGTTATTCTGTTAGTCTGTCATCAGTTATTCTGCACTCTGGCACGCTCAGTGCTCTGAAATCAGAGTAGATAGCCAGAATTAACAATGTCCATTGAGAAAGCATAGCTAGGAATGATGTGAATAATCAAGTCAATAAACGTTAGTTAGATAGTATATAGTTAATACACTGCCTGTACAAGTTCGAGCCAACTAATGTTAGGTAACGACTAGCTAACATACCTGTACATACTACTGCTGTAATGCTATGCAGTTTGAAAGGAAAGTGTACCTAACAAATTGTCAGCCAACATAACGTGTAATGTAACTTATTTGAAAAGTCATTACTTTATTACATTGCTCAACATTTTCTTAACATTTGTCATAATTCGTTAAAGCAATTCATTTGTATCTGCTCTCGTCTGACATATTTTCCTCCATTTTCTTTAAATCTGAAAACATTTTGAAGCCACGACCATTTTCGGAAGAATTGCATTATGGGCCCTAAAAGCAAGGAAATAGTGTCCACAGCTTGTATACTTTATTTTGACGAATTTAGTACGACATCCAGGATCTTTTGGCATACTAACTACGACCAATAAGCATACTACATACTCAAATTACATCACAAATATTTTGGTTAGTGTGGTTAGTATGAGTATTCGAACACAGCTCTTGTTTTCCAATCAGCTTAGTTTAGCTATCTTTACTTTACTGACTTTATTGTCGCCATGGGGAAATTTTGTTGCAGTGTCATGTACACGTTTAAAGTGCCGTTTAAATACAAAACAAATTGAAAACTTTCATAACAGTTACATACAAATAAAAAGAGACTAGCCTGCTGGCCTTACTGGGTCAATAGGAAACCCGAGCTATTTAGGAGGGATATCACACCTGGCACAAATAATTGTCTAGTTCTGTTTTTCCTGCCAAGGAGTGTCCTATACCTGCACCCGAAGGGGAGTAGTTCAAAGTCTGGGTACAGGGGGTGGCGTGTCTCTAAAATTATTTTGTGAGACTTGAAGGGCCCTGACCTTAAACATCTGATCCATGCTTGTCTGTTTGACTCCAAATACCTTGCTTGCTGTGGTGATAATCCTTCTCTGTAAGGATCAATGCTGGAAACAAGAAGCAAGTACAGGGAGTGAAAATTTACTGGAAAATGGATATCAAACCAAAACAAGAACAGTGTCTGGACAGGGGGAACAAAATGACATAACAACAATAATGCTGACACATGGAACCAACTGAGGAACAGACAGATATAGAAGGGCAGTCAACAAAGTCATGGAGTCCAGGTGAGTCAAATATTGCGCAGCTGTGCGTAATGATGGTGACAGCTGTGCGTAATGATGGTGACAGGTGTGCGTAATGAATGGCAGCTTGGCGCCCTTGTGCACCAGAGAAGGAGAGCGAAAGCTTTCACCTGGGCGAGCCTGACGGGACGGCCCGGGGCATGGGTGCTGGACAAGCTGGCTGAGGCGTAGAAGCCCGACGAGCCGGCAAAGGTGTGGGAGCCTGGTGAGCCGGCTGAGGTGTGGGAGCCTGACAATCCGGCTGAGGTGTGAAAGCCTGACGATCCCGCTGAGGTGTGGGAGCCTGATGGGCCAGCTGAAGCATGATGTGGGGTGGGTGCCTGCCGAGCCAACCAAGGTACAAAGACCTCTTGAGCCAGCTAAGGTGTGGCGAGCTAGCTGAGGCACCCCCGGGTCTATAGGCGATGGCATCCGGACCCGACATCTCCTACCAAAAAAAAAAAAAAAAACTACCTGATGCTTCCTTTAGTGGTGTCAGCATTCTGTAAGGATCAACGCTGGAGTCAAGAAGCAAGTACAGGGAGTGAACATTTACTTAGAAAATGGATATCAAACCAAAAAAAGAGGGGGAAAGGGGGGAGGGATGACATAACGACAATAAGGCTGACACGGGGAACCATATGAGGAACAGACAGATATAGAAGGGCAGTCAACAAAGTAATGGGGTCCAGGTGAGTCAAATATTGCGCAGCTGCACGTTATGATGGTGACAGGTGTGCGTAATGATGGTGACAGGTGTGCGTAATGATGGTGACAGGTGTGCGTAATGATGGTGACAGGTGTGCGTAATGATGGTGACAGGTGTGCGTAATGATGGTGACAGCTGTGCGTAATGATGGTGACAGGTGTGCGTAATGATGGTGACAGGTGTGCGTAATGATGGTGACAGGTGTGCGTAATAAAGGGTAGCCTGGTGCCCTCGAGCGCCAGAGAGTGCAAGCAGGCAAAACATCATCAGCATATTTTTCTGGCTGACAGTGGTACTGCCAAACCAACAAACAAAACAAAAAGTTAAAATACTCTCAATGAAAGATTTGTAAAACAGAGTCAGTATAGTACAGTCAACCTTAAAAGATCCCAGATTTTTTACAAAGTACAGTCTCAGTTAACTTTTTTTGTAGATCAGATCTGTACATTTTCTTCACTGAAGCTTATTGTCCAAGAGGACACCCAGATATTTGTATTCCTCTACAATCTCTTTGTTCTGACCTCTGATAGATGTTGCAGAGGTAGGTGTTGTACGCTTCCTGAAGTCTATGCACATCTCTTTGGTCTTGTTGGTATTGAGGACCAAGTGTGATTCGTCATTTAGGACTGGGCCATAGTGCTTCTCGTCATAATGCAACAGGCTGATCAAGGCAGTGTCATGAGCAAACTTATCAAGGTGTCTGTCAGGATGGGAACTAGTACAACTATTAGTGTACAAGATGTACAGGAGTGGGGACAAAACGCATCCCTGAGGAGAGCCTGTGTTGGTGGTGCGTATGTCCGTGGTGACCTACTTTAACCCGCTGTGACCTCTGGCTCAGGAAGTCCAACAGCCATGAAACCAGCGTCCCATCTAAGGAGAAGTCCTTTATGCGGCTCTGTGCCAGAATTTAAGGCTGGATTGTGTTGAAAGCAGAAGAAAACTCAACAAACAGAACCTTGACATGGGATTTAGCCCCCTCTAGATGTTGTTGAGAGTAAGAATGGCATCATCAACCCCTCTGCTGGGCTGATAGGCAAACTGAAATGGGTCGAGGAGCTTCTGGGTGGCGTTGAGAATATGACTTTTGACAATTTTCTCAAAGCATTTCATTTATAAGGATGTCAAGGCGACAGGGCAGTAGTCATTCAACACAGAGGGTTTAGAAGCTTTAGGAATGGTCGAGCGAGGATTGGAAAATGTCTGTAAAAACACCAACTAATTGTTCAGCACAGTGCTTTAACACATGTACACTTATTTTGTCTGGGCTTTTGTGTGTTATATCCCCTGAACAACTTCACAGCATCATTCTGTTTAACAACAACCCTCTCAAACGTTTGTAATGATGCTTTGTTTAACCTCCGACACAAACTCACCAGATTCAAATCTCCAACACAGAAGTTGACATAGTCTGAAACAACATATGTGAGTTCATTATGATCAGAGCAGCTGTCCTGAAATACCTCCCTCATAGTACAGTCTAAATGCACTTGGATACAAGTGATACTGTTGTCGTTCCCGATCTGGACAGTTTCTGTCATGTTTGTCATTTATTATCATGTCTTGTCCCTGTGCTCCCCATTCTATTTGTTTCCCTCTGCTGGTCTTATTTGGTTCTTTCCCTCCTTCTATCCCTCTCTCTCCCCCTCCCTCTCTCACTCTCTCGCTCTCTCTTCTCTCTATCGTTCCGTTCCTGCTCCCAGCTGTTCCTATTCCCCTAATCATCATTTAGTCTTCCCACACCTGTTCCCGATCCTTTCCCCTGATTAGAGTCCCTATTTATTCCTTTGTGTTCCGTTCCTGTCCCGTCGGTTCCTTGTTTTGTATTCACCATGCTGTGATTGTGTTTCGCCCTGTCCTGTCGTGTTTTTTGCCTTCATCAGATGCTGCGTGTGAGCAGGTGTCTCTGTCTACTACGGCCTGCGCCTAGACCTGCAGTCTGTGGCCGCTTCTCTTGTAATTCCCCTCTACAGACTAGAGGATTTCTGTTATTCCCTGTTTGGACTTGAATAAACTCTGTTTCTGTTAAGTCGCTTTTGGGTCCTCTATCACCTGCATGACAGAAGGAACCGACCAAGGAATGGACCCAGCGACTTCAGACGCTATTTCAAGATCCAAGGAGCTATGCTCGGCAGACACGAAGGAATTGTCTGCTGCTCGCCATGCCGTGGAGAACCTGGCTCAGGTTTCCGACCTCTCTGGACAGTTCCAGAGTCTACGTTCGTGCCACCTGTTACTTCCTGGCCTGCCGAGCCTCCAGAACCTAGGGTTAATAACCCACCTTGCTACTCCGGGCAGCCCACTGAGTGCCGCTCCTTTCTCACGCAGTGTGAGATTGTGTTCTCTCTCCAACCCAACACATACTCTAGAGAGAGAGCTCGGGTTGCTTACGTCATTTCACTCCTTACTGGCCGGGCTCGAGAATGGGGCACAGCTATCTGGGAGGCAAGGGCTGATTGCTCTAACAAGTTCCAGAACTTTAAAGAGGAGATGATTCTTCTAGGGCCCTGGCTTCCTTATGCCAAGGTGAACGGTCCATAACGGATTATTCTATTGAGTTTCGCACTCTTGCTGCCTCTAGTGAGTGGAACGAGCCGGCGCTGCTCGCTCGTTTTCTGGAGGGACTCCACGCAGTGGTT
Source organism: Oncorhynchus gorbuscha (assembly GCF_021184085.1). Taxonomy (NCBI): domain Eukaryota; kingdom Metazoa; phylum Chordata; class Actinopteri; order Salmoniformes; family Salmonidae; genus Oncorhynchus; species Oncorhynchus gorbuscha. The sequence continues at coordinate 65,212,603 of NC_060184.1, forward strand.
AAGGATGAGATTCTCTCCCGGGAGGTTCCATCAGATGTGGACTCTTTGATTGCTCTCGCCATCCGCATAGAACGACGGGTAGATCTTCGTCACCGGGCTCGTGGAAGAGAGCTCGCATCAACGGTGTTTCCCTGCTCCGCATGCAACCATCTCCCTCCTCTGGCTTTGAGACTGAGCCCATGCAGCTGGGAGGATTCGCATCTCGACTAAGGAGAGGGAACGGAGGATCACCAACCGCCTGTGCCTCTATTGCGGAGTTGCTGGACATTTTGTTAATTCATGTCCAGTAAGAGGCCAGAGCCCATCAGTAAGCGGAGGGCTACTGGTGAGCGCTACTACTCAGGTTCCTTCATCTAGATCTTGTACTAACTGTCGGTCCATCTACGCTGGACCGGTTCGGTGCTACATGATTGATTGACTCTGGGGCTGAGGGTTGTTTCATGGACGAAGCATGGGTTGGAAACATAACATTCCTTTCAGACCGTTAGACAAAACGCCCATGTTTGCCTTCCCAGTATCAAATTTGAGACACTACCTTTAACTCTCACAGTATCTGGTAACCACAGTGAGACTATTTCTTTTTTGATTTTCCGTTCACCGTTTACACCTGTTGTTTTGGGTCATCCCTGGCTAGTATGTCATAATCCTTCTATTAATGGTCTAGTAATTCTATCCTATCCTGGAACGTTTCTTGTCATGTGAAGTGTTTAATGTCTGCCATCCCTCCCGTTTCTTCTGTCCCTACTTCTCAGGAGGAACCTGGCGATTTGACAGGAGCCGGAGGAATATCATGATCTGCGCACGGTCTTCAGTCGGTCCCGAACCCCTTCCTCCTCACCGGTCGTATGATTGTAGTATTGATCTCCTTCCGGGGACCACTCCTCCTCGAGGTAGACTAGGAAGGCTCTCGAGAAACCATAGTGCCTTCTTCTTCTCCGGCCGGGGCGGGGTTCTTTTTGTTAAGAAGAAGGATACTCTGCGCCCCTGCGTGGATTATCGAGGCTGAATGACATAACGGTTAAGAATCGTTATCCGCTTCCCTTATGTCATCAGCCTTCGAGATTCTGAGGGAGCCAGGTGCTTTACTAAGTTGGACCTTCGTAACGCTTAATCTCGTGCGCATCAGAGGGGGGACGAGTGAAAACAACACTGTTAGGGCATTTTGAGTACCGGGTTCTGCCGTTCGGTCTAGCTGTTTTCAGGCATTAGTTAATGATGTTCTGAGAGACATGCTGAACATCTTTGTTTTTGTCTATCTTGACGATATCCTGATTTTTCTCCGTCACTCGAATTCATGTTCAGCACGTTCGACTGTTCTGCGCCTTTAGAGAATTGTCTCTACGTAAAGGCTGAGAAGTGCTCTTTTCATGTCTCCTCCGTTACTTTTCTCGGTTCCGTTATTTCCGCTGAAGGCATTCAGATGGATTCCGCTAAGGTCCAAGCTGTCAGTGATTGGCCCGTTTTCACGTGTCGAGTTGCAGCGCTTTTTATTTCGCTAATTTCTATCGGCGTTTCATTCGACAAGTTGCTGCCCCTCTCACAGCTCTTACTTCTGTCAAGACGTGTTTTAAGTGGTCCGGTTCCGCCCAGGGAGCTTTTGATCTTCTAAAAGAACGTTTTACGTCCGCTCCTATCCTCAAGTTACTCCTGACGTCACTAGACAATTCATTGTCGAGGTTGACGCTTCAAGGCGTGGGAGCCATTCTATCCCAGCGCTTCCAGTCTGACGATAAGGTTCATCCTTGCGCTTATTTTCTCATCGCCTGTTTAACTATGATGTGGGTAACCGTGAACTGCTCGCCATCCGCTAGCCCTAGGCGAATGGCGACAGTGGTTGGAGGGGGCGACCGTTCCTTTTGTCGTTTGGAACCATAAGAACCTTGAGTACATCCGTTCTGCCAAACGACTTAATGCCCGTCAAGCTCTCGTTGGGCGTTGTTTTTCGCTCGTTTCGAGTTTGTGATTTCTTACCGTCCGGGTAGCAAGAACACCAAGCCTGATGCCTTATCCCGTCTGTTTAGTTCTTCTGTGGCTTCTACTGATCCCGAGGGGATTCTTCCTTAGGGCGTGTTGTCGGGTTAACAGTCTGGGGAATTGAAAGACAGGTTAAGCAAGCACTCACGCACACTGCGTATTTAACCTCCTTTTCGTTCCTGTTTCCACTCGTCTGGCTGTTCTTCAGTGGGCTCACTCTGCCAAGTTAGCTGGTCATCCCGGTGTTCGAGGCACTTTGCGTCTATTCGCCAGCGCTTTTGGTGGCCGACTCAGGAGCGTGACACGCGCCGTTTCGTGGCTGCTTGTTCGGACTGCGCGCAGACTAAGTCGGGTAACTCTCTCCTGCCGGTCGTCTCATTCCTTCTCGACCATGGTCTCACATCGCCTTAGACTTCATTACCGGTCTGCCTTTGTCTGCAAGACTGTGATTCTTACGGTTGTCGATAGGTTCTCTAAGGCGATGCTTCATTCCCCTCGCTAAACTTCCTTCCGCTAAGGAGACGGCACAAATCATTATTGAGAATGTATTCAGAATTCATGGCCTCCCGTTAGACGCCGTTTCAGACAGAGGCCCGCAGTCACAGTTTTGGAGGGAGTTCTGTCGTTTGATTGGTGCGTCCGTCAGTCTCTCTTCCGGGTTTCATCCCCAGTCTAACGGTCAAGAGAGTTCAGACGATTGGTCGTCTGAGCCTTTCTTTCAGAAACCCTGCGTCTTGGGCAGAACAGCTCCCTGGGCAGAATACGCTCACAATTCGCTTCCTTCGTCTGCTACCGGGTTATCTCCGTTTCAGAGTAGTCTGGGTTATCCTCTGTTCTCATCCCAGCTTGCCGAGTCCAGCGTTCCCTCCGCTCAAGCGTTTGTCCAACGTTGTGAGCGCACCTGGAGGAGGGTGAGGTCTTAACTTTGCCGTTACAGGGCACAGACGGTGAGAGCCGCCAATAAACGCAGGATTAAGAGTCCAAGGTATTGTTGCGGCCAGAGAGTGTGGCTTTCCACTCGCAACCTTCCTCTTACGACAGCTTCTCGTAAGTTGACTCCGCGGTTCATTGGTCCGTTCCGTGTCTCCCAGGTCGTCAATCCTGTCGCTGTGCGACTGCTTCTTCCGCGACATCTTCGTCGCGTCCATCCTGTCTTCCATGTCTCCTGTGTTAAGCCCTTTCTTCGCACCCCCGTCTCTTCCCTCCCCCTCCCGTCCTTGTCGAGAGCGCACCTATTTACAAGGTACATAAGATCATGGACATGCGTTCTCGGGGACGGGGTCACCAATACTTAGTGGATTGGGAGGGTTACAGGAGAGGAGTTGGGTTCCGTCTCGGGACGTGCTGGACCGTTCACTCATCGATGATTTCCTCCGTTGCCGCCAGGATTCCTCCTCGAGTGCGCCAGGAGGCGCTCGGTGAGTGGGGGTACTGTCATGTTTGTCATTTATTATCATGTCTTGTCCCTGTGCTCCCCATTCTATTCGTTTCCCTCTGCTGGTCTTATTTGGTTCTTTCCTCCTTCTATCCCTCTCTCTCCCCCTCCCTCTCTCACTCTCTCGCTCTCTCTTCTCTCTATCGTTCCGTTCCTGCTCCCAGCTGTTCCTATTCCCCTAATCATCATTTAGTCTTCCCACACCTGTTCCCGATCCTTTCCCCTGATTAGAGTCCCTATTTATTCCTTTGTGTTCCGTTCCTGTCCCGTCGGTTCCTTGTTTTGTATTCACCATGCTGTGATTGTGTTTCGCCCTGTCCTGTCGTGTTTTTTGCCTTCATCAGATGCTGCGTGTGAGCAGGTGTCTCTGTCTACTACGGCCTGCGCCTACCCGAAGCGACCTGCAGTCTGTGGCCGCTTCTCTTGTAATTCCCCTCTACAGACTAGAGGATTTCTGTTATTCCCTGTTTGGACTTGAATAAACTCTGTTTCTGTTAAGTCGCTTTTGGGTCCTCTATCACCTGCATGACAGTTTCAACTGTGGGTTTCTCCCTCTCCAGGAGCTGACAGTAGTTTGGTCGGAGGTAGACAACATTGTGGTCTGATGTCCCCAGGGGAGGTCTGGTGGTGGCAGAGAAAGCATTTGGTATTGTCCCATAGCACAGATCAAGTCTTATTTTTCCTCGTGTGACATTTCACATACTGGTGGTACGTGCACAGGACCTTGCACAAATTACAGTTGTTAAAATAAATGTGGCTGCGTCGGGAGAGATGGATTCCAGTTTCTGTGACAGATTATAAATAATCGCTGATGCTTTGTTCTATTAGCTTTAGGTTGAATGTACACAACGGTCACAAACAATTGGGGGAACCCCAGGGACAGATAGTAGGGTCGCAGTGACACAGAAAGCAGTTCAATGTCGGGGGTACAGAGTCTCTCTCTTACCTGGATCCATTTACACCACTGGTACTTGACAAGCCAGGAGACACCCCCCCGCCGTGATGTTTCCCTCTGACGGTCAGATCTCTGTCCGCCGGCCGGCTCCACTTCCCTATCCAGGACTCTGTCATCCAGCCAAGTCTCAGTAAACGCCAGCAAACAGGCCTCGTGGTATTCGTGTTGGAAGTGCAGATTCGCTGACAGATAATCCGCTTTCCCCCTCAGTGATTGGGCATTGATCAGCAAGGTGGTGGGTAAGGGAAGTTTTTTCTTTCATTTTTTAAGTCTTTGATTCCCCTGCATTTTCCATATTTGCATTTGGGTTTGTAATCCACTTGCAGACAATCGGGATTAGACGCTCGCCTAGTCGGCCGATATCTACCTTGGTTACCCTCAGACTGCAGAGCTTGTGGAGTTGGAACAACAGCGTTGCCTTTGGGATCTGCTGATTCGCCACCACCCTAGGAGATGTTGGGTGTACCCATCTGGTGCAGCAAGGACTCAGTACAGGCGGTGCCAGTCACATCCATAAACCGCCACCGTAGCCTCCCCACTGGACAGCAGGCCATCGCAGATCAGAATGTGAAAGACATGCTCACAGCTGAAATTATCAGACCCTCAGACAGCCCCCATTGGTGTTGGTCCAAAAGAGGGATGGGACAGAGACACTGTGTGGACTACCGCCAGGTGAATTTCGTAACTGTCAAGTACTCCTACTCACTGCCCCGGGTGGATAGGGTCTACATGGATCTCTTCTTTGTTCCTTCAAAACAGCTACTGGCAGGTGGCCATGGCTCCACAGGACAAGGCTGAGGCTGCTTTCACCACAGGGAAGGGGTTGTGGCTGCTCAAGACCATGCTGTCCAGACTATGCAACACCCCAACAATGTTTGAACTGCTGATGGACAAAGTACTGGCTGGCATGCCCCCTGAATGCTGTCTAGTGTACATAAACGATGTGCTGGCAAATGGGCTGGACTTTGATGCTGCCTTCAAGGTGCTGAGAGAGGTCTTGGAAAGGATCTGTGCAGCAGGCCTCAAGCTGCACACTGAAAAGTGTTGCCTGCTGCAAAGGGATGTCATGTTCCTCGGCCTCAGAGGGAGAAGTGAGGGGAATCCCTGCAGTACAGAGCTGGCCTACCCCCAGAGACATCCACCAAGTAAGTGTATTATTGGGCCTAGTCCAGTAGTAAAGGAGATGTGTGGCAAATCAAATCAAATGGTCGCATGCACATATTTAGCCGATGTTGTGGGGGTAGTGTCACAGGCCGGCTCATAGCCTGTGGCACAAATGAGGGGACACGAACAACAGGTAAAGTATAGTCCAATCAAAAAGGTTCTTTATTGTAAACCAAAACTATTAACTTTAAACAAAGAAAAAGGAATGAGGTGTGAAAGTATCATAATGTAGGGTGTATGTAAAGTGCAGGGATGCATGAATCTGTGTGTGTGAATATGACTGAGTGAAAACTAAGTAAAACGACAAAGGAACAAACTAACAGGATCATACCTGGAGGAGCAGAGAGAGAGAGACAAGAGTGATTAGTGAAGCAATTTAAATACCCTGAGCCCAGGTGACTCCAATCACTAACGACCCTCCTCTGCCTGCAGGTGGAACCGCCCCTGTACTGCAGAGGAGGGGCCGTGACAGTAGAGAAATGCTTATGTTCTTACCTCCAACAGTACAGTGACATCTAACAATACACAACAATAAACACTCATCTAAAAAGTAAAAGAATGGAATTAAGCCCTGCAGTTGCGGACAGTGCAGTTTCCATACCAGGCGGTGATACAACCCAACAGAATTCTCTCAATGGTGAATGTAGAAGTAGATGTTTGTGAGGATTTTAAGGCCAAACAAAATGTATTCAGCCTCCTGGGGTTGAAGAGGCATTGTTGCACCTTCTTCAGCACCCAGCTGTGTGGGTGGACCATTTCAGATTGTCAGAGATGTGTACGCTAAGGAAGCTTTTCAACTTCTCCACTGTGGCTGCGTCGATGTGGATGGGGGGGGGGTGATCCCTCTGCTGTCTCCTGAAGTCCACAATCAACTCCTTTGTTTTGTTGATGTTGAAAAAATGTTATTTTCCCAGCACCATCTCGTAGTTGTCGGTAATCAGGCCTACCAATGTTGTGTCGTCTGCAAACTTGAGGATTGAGGTTGAGACGTGTGTGGCCACACGGTCATGGGTGAACAGGGAGTACAAGACGGGACTGAGCATCCACCCTGTGCTGAGGATCAGCGTAGTGGAGGTGTTGTTGCCAACCTTCACCACCTGGGGGTGGCCCATCAGGAAGTCCAGTTGTACAGGGCAGGGTTCGGACCAAGGGCCCCAAGCTTAATGATGAGCTTGGAGTGTACTATGCGGTTGAAGGCTGAGCTGTAGTCAATTAACAGCGTTCTTACCAGAACCATCCCCTTTCACCCACAAAGTGATGTACTGGTAGAAAGGTTCATATGCACTCTGAGTGCACAGCTGGCCCTCATCACCACTCGAGATAAAATGGACTGGGATATCCAGCTACTGTTAGTTCTCCTGTCACAGGATGCACCACTGCACGTCTGATGTTTGGTCATGAGCTTAGAACCCCTAAAGAACTGGCCTATGGAAGGGCCCCCATAATGTATAGCTGCCCCTCCAGGTCCAAGGTACACAAGGCAGCTGCAAGACCGCATTGATGTTGCCCACAGATATGCCAGAGAGCAAGCCAAAGCAGCTTGTGTGCAGCAGAAGAGAGGGTACGATGTGTACGTGATGGAGCAAAATTTTACATCAGGAGACCTTGTGTGGGTGTATGGCCCCAAGAGAGTGAAAGGCAGGAGCCCCAAGCTAGATAGCAACTGGGTGGGTCCCTGCTATGTGGTTGGCCGGGATGGAGTGGTGGTATACTGGGTGGGGCTAGCACTCCTTGGCTACACAGTTGTCATCCACCAAAACAGAATGGCGCCTTATCAGCGCCGGAACCAGCTCTCCTTCGCCCGGAGCTCACCACCTCCCAGAGACCTCAGCTCACCACCTCCCAGAGACCTCAGCTCACCACCTCCCAGAGACCTCAGCTCACCATCCCCCAGACACCGCGGCTCACCACCTCCCAGAGACCTCAGCTCACCACCTCCCAGAGACCTCAGCTCACCACCTCCCAGAGACCTCAGCTCACCACCTCCCAGAGACCTCAGCTCACCATCCCCCAGAGACCTCAGCTCACCATCCCCCAGAGACCTCAGCTCACCATCCCCCAGACACCGCGGCTCACCACCTCCCAGAGACCTCAGCTCACCACCTCCCAGAGACCTCAGCTCACCACCTCCCAGAGACCTCAGCTCACCACCTCCCAGAGACCTCAGCTCACCATCCCCCAGAGACCTCAGCTCACCATCCCCCAAACACCGCGGCTCACCACCTCCCAGAGATCTCAGCTCACCACCTCCCAGAGACCTCAGCTCACCACCTCCCAGAGACCTCAGCTCACCATCCCCCAGACACCGCGGCTCACCACCTCCCAGAGACCTCAGCTCACCACCTCCCAGAGACCTCAGCTCACCACCTCCCAGAGACCTCAGCTCACCATCCCCCAAACACCGCGGCTCACCACCTCCCAGAGATCTCAGCTCACCACCTCCCAGAGACCTCAGCTCACCACCTCCCAGAGACCTCAGCTCACCATCCCCCAGACACCACGGCTCACCACCTCCCAGAGACCTCAGCTCACCACCTCCTAGAGACCTCAGCTCACCATCCCCCAGACACCGCGGCTCACCACCTCCCAGAGACCTCAGCTCACCACCTCCCAGAGACCTCAGCTCACCACCTCCCAGAGACCTCAGCTCACCACCTCCCAGAGACCTCAGCTCACCACCTCCCAGAGACCTCAGCTCACCATCCCCCAGAGACCTCAGCTCACCATCCCCCAAACACCGCGGCTCACCACCTCCCAGAGATCTCAGCTCACCACCTCCCAGAGACCTCAGCTCACCACCTCCCAGAGACCTCAGCTCACCATCCCCCAGACACCACGGCTCACCACCTCCCAGAGACCTCAGCTCACCACCTCCCAGAGACCTCAGCTCACCACCTCCCAGAGACCTCAGCTCACCATCCCCCAGACACCGCGGCTCACCACCTCCCAGAGACCTCAGCTCACCACCTCCCAGAGACCTCAGCTCACCACCTCCCAGAGACCTCAGTTCACCACCTCCCAGAGACCTCAGCTCACCATCCCCCAGACACCGCGGGTCACCCTCCAAAGATACCCATTCAACCCTCCAGTCAGCAGGGGGCCTTACCTGTGGTTCCCTGGCAACATCAGATCCACTTCCAGGGTGAACTAGGGACCCCCATGGATGCACTGTTGCCCCCATCAAGGCCTAGCACTACATCCCCTGCGTCCCCTCTCTCACCCAGAGCTGGGAACCCTTCCCTGCCTATAACCCCATTACTCCAACATGGAAGCCACTGCGTCCCCTCTCTCACCCAGAGCTGGGAACCCTTCCCTGCCTAACCCCATTACTCCAACACGGAAGCCACTGCGTCCCCTCTCTCACCCAGAGCTGGGAACCCTTCCCTGCCTATAACCCCATTACTCCAATACGGAAGCCACTGCGTCCCTCTCTCACCCAGAGCTGGGAACCCTTCCCTGCCTATAACCCCATTACTCCAACACGGAAGCCACTGCGTCCCCTCTCTCACCCAGAGCTGGGAACCCTTCCCTGCCTAACCCCATTACCTCCAACAAGGAAGGAGGACCCCCGGGTCGGTTCAGAGACATTATCCTCGGGGACGATGACATGAGAGGGGTAACAATGTAGCTACCCCCAGGGGGTACAGATGTTATTACACATTTTCTTGTTCCATTATGTAATTCATGTTTTGTAATTACACGTTTGAAAGTTACCTGTGAATTACCACGCTAATAACGCCAACCAAAATCTGTCCTTTTTACATGTAACTACAAGGTGCCACATTTACAACCAGTGTTAATAAATAGGACCTGGTGATTAACAACAATTGTAACAAGGAACAGCCTTTCATTAACTACTGGTCATTTTCAATTAGTTTATTTCTGTGTTATGATCTGGCTCAAAGGCTATAAGACAGGATATTACATAGGACATAGGATATTACATAGGACATAGGATATTACATAGGATATTACATAGGATATTACATAGGACATAGCTACATAGGATTTACTTGTAACTATCATGCACCTACCCGGGAGCAAGCAACTTAATGTAAAGGGAAACCCAGTAGAGTATAACCCTTATAATTACTATGTTGTTACAATGTAATAACCTTTGCAGATGATAGACTAACCAGGATAAATAAGGAGAGAGGAGAACATCTTTCAGTTTGACTGTTCTGTAATGTATTTGACAAAGATTCATAGTCCAACTATTCAAATTCAATTTCCCATTACAGACTCAAAGGGAGCTCTCGTCATACTGCAGAATGGGATTCCAGGGAAAGAGTAAAGGCTGTAGAGAAATATGTTGTGATGTGTTCTATGACTTTTCAACACCACGTCTGAAGTAATGTGCACGTGTTTTTTACGTACTAACACAGGAGCATGAACATGAATGTTGTAAATGCACTGTTGTAATATTTGTTTATCAGAAGTAGTGAGCGTCCCACAATGCTAAATTGTGGCTGGCACCTGCCGTTGCGTGCGTGTGTGTGTATGTATGTCTATACAGCATGTGTGTGGAAGGTGTGTGTTAATGTATCAGCACTACGTGACTGCGGACAGGTCTCCCCTTTAGTAATAGTCATCATGTAGTGTGAAACAGGCCTGCCGTGAAAACACACTCCTGTGCTGTAGGAGGATGGAAATTGGGACCCGGTTGTGTGCAATGTAATGAGCAGCCTTTCAGTATTTCGTCACAACACAGCATGCTGTAGGGGCTCAATGGCCTCTGGTACCACACGCACGCACGCACGCACGCACGCACGCACGCACGCGCACGCACGCACGCACGCACGCACGCACGCACGCACACACACACACACACACACACACACACACACACACACACACACACACACACACACACACACACACACACACACACACACACACACACACACACACACACACACACACACACACACTATAATTTCCCCTGTCAAGGGATGCAGGATAGAAAAGGGGCAGGTTCCCGGCAGGAAGCTGTGCAGTTGATTGACAGACTAATCATCTTGTGTGTTGAGCGTCCTCGCTGACCTTGACTGTACAGTATCACAGCAACCAATTGTAGAGGAAAGAGATATGGAAATAACACTGTGGATGCAAGAAGCAATAACACCATACACAATGAAACAAACCCATTTCAAAACTAGTGTATATTATAACTTATAACTAGTGTATATTATAACTAACTTTATCTTTATTTGGGCAATTCCACAGTATCGGAATTACACTGATACTCATGTTAAGATGCATGCCAAACAAAAACTATTGATTTTAAAGTTTAACAAACCATACATCTATATGGACAAAATTTACAAAATTTAAATAAATAACAAATAAACTGGAAACACTGCAGATGCAAAGTTTGATAATAGATTACAGTAAAATCTCCCTCAGTTTTATTCTGTTACCAAACTTTGTATCTGCACAGTTTTCCAGCAAATGTATTTTTCTAACATTGTCTGTCTATATTATGACAAATATTCCTTGTACATAGAGTTATATGGTTTGTTAAACTTTGAAGTAAATGGAAAATCTGAGTGTAATTCCATAATCATGGAATTGCCCATTTCCTATTTCCTATATCTCCATCCACTCCATGTCTCTCTCCCTCTCTCTCATTCTGTTCCTTCCATCTCTTTCACTCGTTTTCTATCACTCTCCCTCTTTTCCCCTTCCTGGCTTTACCCCTCCCTCCCTCCTCCTAGTTTATAGTGTCAGGGGTTAGTGTGTTGACCTCATCACCACCTCCTGACTCCTGAGGGCGTGACCCCCACCCCTGACAGCTACTCAATAACATCTCTACCCTCCAACCACTGGCCCAGGATCAGATACTGCCTTATCCCCCTAATGGTTAAGGTTAGGACTGGGGGCAGGGTAATCTGATCGTAGATCTGTGGTTTGGGATGACTTTTACCGCAGCCGTTTTTTAAACGATAGACAGACAGGAGAACCAGGGGGCAGTGTGAGTCCAACCTGGATATTACTGGATACTGCAGCTACACTGGTGTGTGTGTGTGTGTGTGTGTGTGTGTGTGTGTGTGTGTGTGTGTGTGTGTGTGTGTGTGTGTGTGTGTGTGTGTGTGTGTGTGTGTGTGTGTGTGTGTGTGTGTGTGTGTGTGTGTGTGTGTGTGTGTGTGTGTGTGTGTGTGTGTGTGAGATTGTGTACATCTACATGTGTGTGTACAAGCATTTGAGCATGAGTATGTGTGTGCAGGTCTTTCTGTGTGTCTATACTGGGGCTGGGGGTTAGGGAGATGTCTTGTTCAGTTTGTGTTGCAGCAACCCTATGGTATCCAGTCCTAATAGCTGGGTCTATGGGGTGTAGACACATGCCAATATCCATTGGCAGCTCAATCAAGCCACTTAGATACCACCTGTAAAAAAAAAACAGTGGGCTTGTGTAGTTAGATGTGGAGCACGGAATGAGGAATGGGGCTCACTCTGGAAGGATATCATCTGTTTTAGACAGACAGGTTAATAAGCTTGCTGTTTGTTGATTTGTGTCTAGTTTTATTTCTATAAACTCATGAAATAGTATTAAATGCATTGGTCACACTTTATTTACACTGAACAAGAATGTAAATACAACATGTAAAGTATTGGTCCCATGTTTCTTGAGCTGAAAAAAAAAGATACCAGAAATGTTCAATATGCACAAAAAGCTCAATTCTCTCCAATTTTGTTCACACATTTGTTTACATCCCTGTTAGTGAGCATTTCTCCTTTGTCAAGATAATCCATTCACCTGACAGGTGTGGCATATCAAGAAGCTGATTAAACAACATGATCATTACACAGGTGCACCTTGTGCTGGGGGCAATAAAAGGCCACTCTAAAATGTGTAGTTTTGTCACACAACACAATGCCACAGACGTTTTGAGGGAGCGTGCAATTGGCATGCTGACTGTTGAAATGTCTACCATGTTCATTTCTCTACCATAAGCCACATCCAAATTCATTTTAGAGAATTTGGTAGTACGTCCAACCGGCCTTACAACCACAGACCACATGTAGCCCAGTGTCACGGTCGCCATAATAACATTCGGACCAAGGCGTAGCGTGATATGGGTTCCACATCTTTTTATTTGTGAAACGCACAAAAACAATAAAGATCAAACGACACGTGAAGCTAAGGAGTGCACACAGGCAAGTACACATAAACAATATCCAACAAAACACAGTGGGGAAATGGCTGCCTAAATATGATCCCCAATCAGAGACAACGATAACCAGCTACCTCTAATTGGGAACCATACCAGGCCAACATAGAAATTAAACAACCTAGATTACCCACCCTAGTTACACCCTGACCTAACCAAAATAGAGAATAAAAAGTATATTTCTGGTCAGGGCGTGACACCCAGGACCTACTCATTCGGCTTCTTCACCTGCGACATTGTCTGAGCCCAGCCACCCGGACAGCTGATGAAGCTGAGAAGTATTTCTGTTTGTAATAAAGCCCCTTTGTGGGGAAAAACTCATTCTGATTGGCTGGGCCTGGCCCCACCAGTGGGTGGGCCTGGCTCCCAATTGAGTGGGCCTATGTCCTCCCAAGCCCACCCATGGCTGTGCCCCTGCCCAGTCATGTGACATCCAATGATTTCTTATGTGAACTGTAACTCACTAAAATTGTTGATTGTTGAGTTTATATTTTTGTTCAGTAATAGATCCTATACATATGGTCATAGTATCAACAAACTATCTGTTGATAAGCAACTGCTTGCTATGGTTGGGTTTAGAGTTAGGGTTAGGGTAATGGCTATTGCTAGGGTTATGGTATGCCTTAAATTTAGGGTTAAGATAAGGGTTAAAGTTAGATTAAAGTTAGTAGATAGTCAATATATTTACCTGGAGGAAGCTTACCTCCTTGTGTAGATCAAACCCCTTGATTTCCCTCATATACAGTATTTTCTTATCAGTGAAGAAAAGGAGTGTCACGACTCCCGCCGAAGTCGGCTCCCCTCCTTGTTCGGGCGGTGCTCGGCGGCCGACGTCACCGGTCTTCTAGCCATCGCCGCTCCACCTTTCATTTTCATTTGTTTTGTCTTGTTTTTCCGCACACCTGGTTTACATCCCCTCATCACTCTATGTGTATATTATCCTCTGTTCCCCCCCATGGCTGTGTGTGTAATTGTTCGTTACGTGTCATGCGGGATGCTTCATGCTGGTTTTTCGCCGGGTCTTGTTAGGAACCCGTGGTGTTGTATGCTGTACATTGTTTGTGTGACGGTATTCGCTTTTGCCTTTGGCGGGAGTGTCGTTACGCAGTTGCCTCTGACTGTTTTCCTTCTGCCAAATAGTGTGCCTGTTCACTCATCTCTGCTCTCCTGCACCTGACTTCAGTTAACCAGTTGCGCCCACAAGGAGACAATTTAAAAGATGCACCCTGTCTCCTCTCCTGCAGAAAAGGAGACAATTAGCATATTGAGATGCACCTTGTCTCCTCTTCTGCAGAAAAGGAGATCATTTGACATATTGAGATCTACCCTGTCTACTCTCCTAGCCACCATGGTAATGCTCTCCTATCCACTCCTGATTCATAACCTACGTATATTGTACGTATCCCTAGGATGCTGCGCCTATCGATTGCCCAACCCACTTGATAGACATCCCACATGTTTTTCCACAAATCACTGCATATCATAAAAGAAAGGGAACAGTAAAAGGAAACCATTTTACATTATTGAGATGCAGCCCATGTCATCTCCTGCAACCACCACCATCCTCTCCTTCCCAGCTCCTGATTCATAATCTATATAGAGGCCTGGGAGACTGACTGCCGTCTATCGATTTAACGCCCGGCATAATCCAGACCTGTATCCGTTGCTTGTAAGACAGGCCTGAGAATACAGTGCCTTCGGAAAGTATTCAGACCCCTTTACTTTTTTCACATTTTGTTACGTTACAGCATTATTATAAAATTGTTCAAATAAAATAAAAATCCTCAGAAATCTACACACAATACCCCATAAGGACAAACCGAAAACAGTTTTTTTGGGGGGGGGCAAATTTATGAAAGATAAAAAAACAGTATTCAGACCCTTTGCTATGAGACTCGAAATTGAGCTCAGGTGTATCTTGATCATCCTTGAGATGTTTCTACAACTTGATTGAACATGATTTGCACACACCTGTCTATATACGGTCCCACAGTTGACAGTGCATGTAGAATTCCGAGACAGGATTGTGTTGAGGCAAAGATCTGGGGAAGGGTACCCCAAGAACACAGTGGCCTCTGTAATTCTTAAATGGAAGAAGTTTGGAACCACCAAGACTCTTCCTAGAGCTAGTCACCCTGCTAAACTGAGAAGTCGGGGGAGAAGGGCCTTGGTCAGGGTGGTGAGCAAGAACCTGTTGGTCACTCCGACCGAGCTCTAGAGTTCTTCTGTGGAGATTGGAGAACCTTCCAGAAGGACAATCATCTCTGCAGCACTCTACCAATCAGCACTTTATGGTAGAGTGGCCAGATGGAAGCCACTCCCCATTAAAAGGCACATGACAGCCCACTTGGAGTTTGCCAAAAGGCACCTAAAGACTCTCAGACAATGAGAAACAAGATTCTCTGGTCTGATCAAACATCACTTCTGGAGGAAACCTGGCAACATCCCTACGATGAAGCTCGGCGGTGGCAGCATCATGCTGTGTGGATGTTTTTCAGAGGCAGGAACTGGGAGACTAGTCAGGATCGAGGGAAAGATGAACGGCGCAAAGTACAGAGAGATCCTTGATGAAAACCTGCTCCAGAGCACTCAGGACCTCACACTGGGGTGAAGGTTCACCTTCCAACAGGTCAACAACCCTAAGCACACAGCCAAGACAATGCAGGAGTGGCTTCGGGACAAGTCTCTGAATATCCTTGAGTGGCTGAGCCAGAGCCCAAACTTGAACCCGATCAAACCTCTCTGGAGAGACCTGAAAATAGCTGTGCAGCAACGCTCCCCATCCAACCTTACAGAGCTTGAAAGGATCTGCAGAGAAGAATGGGGGAAACTCCCAAAATTCAGGTGTGCCAAGCTTGTAGCATCTTACCCATGAAGTCTCAAGGCTGTAATCGCTGTCAAAGGAGCTTCAACAAAGTACTGAATAAAGGGTCTGAATACTTATGTACATGTCATATTTCATATTTACATTTTTTAAAATAATTTAGCAAACATTTCTCAAATTCTGTTTTTTCTTTGTCATTATGGGGTATTGTATGTTGACTGATGAGGAAAAGCATATAATTTAATTCATTTTAGTATAAGGCTGTAACCTAACGAAATGTGGAAAAAGTCTAGGGGTCTGGATACTTCTGAAAAGCACTGTATACACTGGGTTTCTAATGCTGCCCAGAGGTAGGGAGCTTTAACTGGTGGTTTTCACTAAAACCCAGTGTCTGGTGCTAATGTAGGGAAGGATTTGGGAGGAAACCTTTCTGTAAACGACATGTTCTTACAGAATAACATTTTTGATTTTGAAAGGAAATATGCTGACTATACAAACCATTCAGAACACCTGCTCTTTCCATGACATACTGTAGACTGACCAGGTGAATCCAGGTGAAAGATATGTTCCCTTATTGACTGCACTTATTAAATCCGCTGCAATCAGTGTAGACGAAGGGGACGAGACGGGTTAAAGAAGGGTTTTTAAGTCTTTCGACAATTGAAACATGCATTGTGTATGTGTGCCATTCAGAGTGTGAATGGGCAAGACGAAAAATGTAAGCGCCTCTGAACGGGTTATGGTAGTAGGTGCCAGTTGCATCGGTTTGAGTCAAGACCTGCAATGTTGCTGGGTTTTTCGCACTCAACAGTTTCCCGTGTGGTCATTCACCGAAAGGACATCCAGCCAACTTGACACAACTGTGGGAAGCATTGGAGTCAACATGGGCCTGCATCCCAGTGGAATGCTTTCGTCACCTTGTAGAGTCCATGGCGATTCCCTTTTGGAACTGTTTTGTCTAAGAATGTAGGCAGGTGTTCTTAAGGTTTGGTATACTCGGTGTATATATGAATTCTGGGTGTGTTATGTCTTGTTGCTGTATGAACATTGAAATGGACAAAATCTGTTGTATTCTATCATATTTTCTATTGTATTCCATGAATTGTGTTATAGTATTGTTTCTGTACTGTAGTTCATGTTTTAGGGACTCCAGGATTGCTATACTGTCACAATGATTATACATTCAATAGTACAGCCCTATTAAGGGATTCTGATTCTGACACATTGGACAGTCTCATCCTTCCACACAAGGTGCTAACCATTGGAAATACTGGAATAATAGATACTGTTATCATATGCTCCTTAAACACACAGGTGAATGGATGCATTAATTAACAGTTGTTCTTAATTAGATTTGATAATATGGCTGTTAATACTTTTGATTCTATTAAGTACAATTGATGTCATGACATCTCTGAGCAGTGTTTTTCCTTCATTCTCTCTCTCTCTCTCTCTCTCTCTCTCTCTCTCTCTCTCTCTCTCTCTCTCTCTCTCTCTCTCTCTCTCTCTCTCTCTCTCTCTCTCTCTCTCTCTCTCTCTCTCTGTCTCTCTCATTTCAATTCAATTTGCTTTATTGGCATGACGTAACGATATACATATTGCCAAAGAATCAAAATTGTCAACGGGACAACAGTAACAACGATATCGAAGGGTCAAAATAACCATACATTGAACAATAACAATAAGCATACTGTAGAGGACATGTGCAGGTTGATTGGTCTGTCAGACACTGTCCCTCAACTTATGGCAGGCAGCAATATAGTGCGCTGCCAACCCACAGCTATCTGTGTCTCCCCCAACAGGACTGGTAGTCTATTCTCATCAGAGAGGTATTTGAAACCTTGAAAAGGGTTTCAAATTTGGGGAAATTACACTCTCTAATGGTTTTATATTGTTTACATTTTGTCAGGAAATGCAGCTCTGTCTCAGGTTCTGTAAAGGGATTTCCTCCTCTTCGTCTGAAGAGGAGAGGCGAGAAGGATCGGAGGACCAATATGCGGCGTGGTAAGTGTCCATGGTTCTTTTAATAAGAAATACTTAACATGAACACAACCGAATACAAATACAAAAACAATAAACGTGAAAACGAACGAAAACCAAAACAGTACCGTGTGGTGAAAAACACAGACACGAAAACAACCACCCACAAAACCCAACACAAAACAGGCTACCTAAATATGGTTCCCAATCAGAGACAATGACTAACACACTAGACACACAACATAGAATGCCCAACCAGCTCACGTCCTGACCAACAATAAAACAAGGAAAACACACAAGAACTAAGGTCTGAACGTGACAGGTTCTGCTGTTGTGCAGTGGTTGCACAGCCTTTCCTCTACAGGGAGCCAGATGTTCATTTGTCTACCCTTCTCAATGGCAAGACTGTGCTCACTGAGCCTGTACTTTGTGGTTTTTCTAAGGTTTTGATCAGTAACCATTGTCAAATAAACTCAGCAAAAAAAGAAATGTCCCTTTTTCAGGATCCTGTTTTCAAAGATAATTCGTAAAAATCCGAATAACTTCACAGATCTTCATTGTAAAGGGTTTAAACACGGTTTCCCATGCATAAACAATTAATGAACATGTACAGTGAGGGAAAAAAGTATTTGATTCCCTGCTGATTTTGTACGTTTGCCCACTGACAAAGACATTATCAGTCTATAATTTTAATGGTAGGAATATTTGAACAGTGAGGGACAGAAAAACAACAAAAATATCCAGAAAAACACGTCAAAGATGTTATAAATTGATTTGCATTTCAATGAGGGAAATATGTATTTGACCCCCTCTCAATCAGAAAGATTTCTGGCTCCCAGGTGTCTTTTATACAGGTAACCAGCTGAGATTAGGAGCACACTCTTAAAGGGAGTGCTCCTAATCTCAGTTTGTTACCTGTCTAAAAGACACCTGTCCACAGAAGCAATCAATCAATCAGATTCCAAACTCTCCACCATGGCCAAGACCAAAGAGCTCTCCAAGGACGTCAGGGACAAGTTTGTAGACCTACAAAAGGCTGGAAGGGGCTACAACAGTTGGTGCGATTATTCGCAAATGGAAGAAACAGAAAATAACGGTCAATCTCCCTCGGCCTGGGGCTCCATGCAAGATCTCAGCTCTTGCAATGAACATGAGAACGATGAAGAATCAGCCCAGAACTACACAGGAGGATCTCGTCAATGATCTCAAGGCAGCTGGGACCATAGTCACCAAGAAAACAATTGGTAACACACTACGCTGTGAAGGACTGATATCCTGCAGCGCCCGCAAGATCTCCCTGCTCTAGAAAGCACATATACATGACCGTCTGAAGTTTGCCAATGAACATCTGAATGATTCAGAAGACAACTGGGTGAAAGTGTTGTGGTCAGATGACACCAAAATTGAGCTCTTTGGCATCAACTCAACTCGCCGTGTTTGGAGGAGGAGGAATGCTGCCTATGACCCAAGAACACCATCCCCACCGTCAAACATGGAGGTGGAAACATTATGCTTTGGGGTTGTTTTTCTGCAGTACAGGACAACTTCACAGCATCAAAGGGACGATGGACGGGGCCATGTATCGTCAAATCTTGGGTGAGAACCTCCTTCCCTCAGCCAGGGCATTGAAAATGGGTCGTGGATGGATATTCCAGCATGACAATGACCCAAAACACACAGCCAAGGCAACAAAGGAGTGACTCTAGAAGAAGCACATTACGGTCCTGGAGTGGCCTAGCCAGTCTCCAGACCTTAATCCCATAGAAAATCTGTGGAGGGAGCTGAAGGTTCGAGTTGCCAAACATCAGCCTGGAAACCTTAATGACTTGGAGAAGATCTGCAAAGAGGAGTGGGACAAATCCCTCCTGGTGGCCAACTACAAGAAAAGTCTGAGCTCTGTGATTGCCAACAAGGGTTTTGCCACCAAGTACTAAGTCATGTTTTGTATTAAAATGCAAATCAATTTTTGACATGCGTTTTTCTGGATTTTTTGTTGTTATTCTGTCTCTGTTCAAATAAACCTACAATTAAAATTATACACTCATTTCTTTGTCAGTGGGCAAACGTACAAAATCAGCAAGGGATCCAAAATGTTTTTCCCTCACTGTACCTGTGAAACAGTCATTAAGACACTAATAGCTTACAGACGGTAGGCAGTTAAATAAACAGCAAAAGAAAGATGCCCAGGGTCCCTCCTTATCTGTGTGAATGTGCATTAGGCATGCTGCAAGGAGGCATGAGGACTGTAGATGTGGCCAGGGTCCCTGCTCATCTGTGTGAATGTGCATTAGGCATGCTGCAAGGAGGCATGAGGACTGTAGATGTGGCCAGGGTCCCTCCTCATCTGTGTGAATGTGCATTAGGCATGCTGCAAGGAGGCATGAGGACTGTAGATGTGGCCGGGGTCCCTCCTTATCTGTGTGAATGTGCATTAGGCATGCTGCAAGGAGGCATGAGGACTGTAGATGTGGCCAGGGTCCCTCCTTATCTGTGTGAATGTGCATTAGGCATGCTGCAAGGAGGCATGAGGACTGTAGATGTGCCCAGGGTCCCTCCTTATCTGTGTGAACCTGCCTTAAACATGCTGCAAGGAGGCATGAGGACTGCAGATGTGGCCAGGGTCCCTGCTCATCTGCGTGAATGTGCATTAGGCATGCTGCAAGGAGGCATGAGGACTGTAGATGTGGCCAGGGTCCCTGCTCATCTGCGTGAATGTGCATTAGGCATGCTGCAAGGAGGCATGAGGACTGCAGATGTGGCCAGGGTCCCTGCTCATCTGCGTGAATGTGCATTAGGCATGCTGCAAGGAGGCATGAGGACTGCAGATGTGGCCAGGGTCCCTGCTCATCTGCGTGAATGTGCATTAGGCATGCTGCAAGGAGGCATGAGGACTGCAGATGTGCCCAGGGTCCCTCCTTATCTGTGTGAACCTGCCTTAAACATGCTGCAAGGAGGCATGAGGACTGCAGATGTGCCCAGGGTCCCTCCTTATCTGCGTGAATGTGCATTAGGCATGCTGCAAGGAGGCATGAGGACTGCAGATGTGGCCAGGGCAATACATTGCAATGTCCATACTTTGAGATGCCTAGACGGCGCTACAGGGAGACAGGACGGACAGCTGATTGTCCTCGGAGTGGCAGACCATGTGTAACAACACCTGCACAAGATCGGTACATACGAACATCACACCTGCAGGACAGGTACAGGATGGCAACAACAACTGCCCGAGTTACACCAGGAACACACAATCCCTCCATCACTGCTCAGACTGTCCACATTAGGCTGAGAGAGGCTGGACTGAGGGCTTGTAGGCCTGTTGTAAGGCAGGTCCTCACCAGACATCACCAGCAACAACGTCGCCTATGGGCACGAACCCACCGTCGCAGGACCAGACAGGACTGGCAAAAAGTGCTCTTCACTGACGAGTTTTGTCTCACCAGTGGTGATGCGTGGATTCCCATTTATCGTCAAAGGAATTAACGTTACACCGAGGTCTGTACTCTGGAGCAGGATCGATTTGGAGTTGGAGGGTCCGTCATGGTCTGAGGCGATGTGTTACAGCATCATTGGACTGAGCTTGTTGTCATTGCAGGCAATCTCAACGCTGTGCGTTACAGGGAAGACGTCCTCCTCCCTCATGTGGTACCCTTCCTGCAGGCTCATCCTGACATCACCCTCCAGCATGACAATGCCACCAGCCATACTGCTTGTTCTGTGAGTGATTTCCTGCAAGACAGGAATGTCAGTGTTCTGCCATGGCCAGAGAAGAGTCCGGATCTCAATCCCATTGAGCACGTCTGGGACCTGTTGGATCTGAGGGTGAGGGCTAGGGCCATACCCCCCAGAAATGTCCAGGAACTTGCAGGTGCCTTGGTGGAAGATTGAGGTAACATCTCACAGCAAGAACTGGC
This sequence comes from Oncorhynchus gorbuscha, assembly GCF_021184085.1. NCBI lineage: Eukaryota > Metazoa > Chordata > Actinopteri > Salmoniformes > Salmonidae > Oncorhynchus > Oncorhynchus gorbuscha. Next base: position 65,234,018 of record NC_060184.1, read on the forward strand.
AAATGTGGTGCAGTCCTTGAGGAGGAGTACTTAATGCAGATGATGGCCACACCAGATACTGACGGTTACTTTTGATTTTGACTCCCCCTTTGTTCAGGGACACATTATTCCATTTCTGTTAGTCACATGTCTGTGGAACTTGTTCATTTTATGTCTCAGTTGTTGAATCTTGTTATGTTCATACACATTTTTGCACATGTTAAGTTTGCTGAAAATAAAGTCATTTGACAGTGAGAGGATGTTTAGTTTGTCATGTCGATAGCACTGCATTTTGCTTTGTGCTTGTGCTTGTGTTTCCCAATAAGCTATGTAGTTTTGTTTTGACTGTGTTGTAATTTGTTTTGTTCTGATTGATTGGATGTTCTGGTCCTGAGGATTCAGCGTGTTAGTAGAACAGGTTTGTGAAATCAGCCCCAAGTCCAGCTGGATGAGGGGACTCTTTTCTTTGCTCAGCTCTTGGCATTGCAGGGCTTGGTCATGATATGAGAGGGGGTCACTGTATTTTAGATGTTTCCAAAACTTAATTGATCTTTTTTTTGTTTTTATTATTAGTGGATATTGGCCTAATTCTGCCCTGCATGCATTGTTTGTAGTTTTCCTCTGAACATGTAGGAGAATCTTACAGAACTCTGCTTACAGGGTTTCAATCGGGTGTTTGTCCCATTTGGTGAAATCTTGTTTTGCAAGTGGACCCCACCCCTCCTTGCCATGATGTGCAATTGGTTCAATGACACATTCAATTAGTTTGAACTTTTAATAGGTATTTACATTTATTATTATTTTTTTAATGGCGTAGAATGCCCTGCGTGCTTTCTCTCTCAGTTCGTTCATTGCATAATGAAGGTGTCCAGTTGAGCTTATTTTTAAACCTAAGTAATTGTAGTGTGTGCAGTACTCTATATATGTTGTACCAATTGAGAACTTTGGTCTAATTCCCTGAGATCTGGATTTTCTCTGGAAACTCATTATTTTAGTATTTTGGGGTTTACTGCCAGGGCCCAGGTCAGTCAATACTGCTCTAGCAGGTCCAGGGCCCAAAACGACTAATGCCCGGGGCCCAGGTCTGGCAGTACTGCTCTAGCAGGTCCAGGCTCTGCTGTCTCTCTCTCTCTCTCTCTCTCTCTCTCTCTCTCTCTCTCTCTCTCTCTCTCTCTCTCTCTCTCTCTCTCTCTCTCTCTCTCTCTCTCTCTCTCTCTCTGTTACTCTCAATCTGTCTATGTCTCTCTCTCTCTCTTTCTCTGTTACTCTCTATCTGTCTCTGTCTCTCTCTCGCTCGCTCTGTCACTATCTCTCTCTCTCTCTCTCTCTCTCTCTCTCTCTCTCTCTCTCTCTCTCTCTCTCTCTCTCTCTCTTTTCTCTCTTTTCATCAGCGATAATTATGACCAACATTGTCTCTTTTGTCATGATTAAACATACCCATCTATGCATCGGTGCCACAATGGAGTTGATGAGGTTTTTGATCTGCAATATTTGAGAAGTTCAATAATATAAAACACATATTTACCTTTCCCAAATATACAATAACATTGCACCCACCAGTTCAATGATATGTATGTTTTTAAATCCATGCACCTAGCAATGAGTAAGGTTATGCAACGTCTACTTCCTGTTTTAGGACTGTATGATAGCGTAATTAAAAACATTCTAAACTTCGTATAATTGACTATTTATTGGGCACTGTTAGTTCACAGAAACACATTTTGAAGGTGTTTATGGCTATTGTTTTATCTCCGCTAGTTCTATCTTACCCGTGGTCTATAGCTGTGTATGCACAGTCACAGCTCCATGACAAACACAGTTAGACTATGTCTGCTGCCTCCCCCAGGTACACACATAATGAAATTAATGTGAAGGAAGGATGACTTAACCTTTTACACAGAATAAAATACAATGAACTACAAATAGAGAGAGTAGTCAGAGAGATGGTCCCTGCAAGTATTGACTAGGAACGGGAAAGGACGAACAAGGTATTGTTCACAAAGGAAATGTTTTTCGTAAATTTGCGATGTTGGAGATTATTTTCTTATGAATAAGGTAAGCCCCCAGTAAAATACATTTTAACCCAGACAAATTTGAAAAAATGATTGGATAGGTATTATCATGATATCAGATGTAAACAGAGTGATATGCCTATAGTTTGGCGATGAATAACCGTAGTACCGTGTCTACTGTGTTATACTGCAGTACACTCACAGTTTCCTGTATCATTTGAATTGCATTGACAAAGCCTTAAATATCAATGTGTTTCATGTGAGCTCCATAGAAATTCGATAAAGGAAACTGGTTCCGAGATGGAGTACTCTATTTCATCAATACAGCAAAAACTATTATGATTGATAGCACTCAAAGACTCCAGACCTTAATTAGCTGAATAAAATAACCTTAGCCGTCTTTTCAACAAGAAAATTTCATAAGAAAGGTAATCTATCTGGCCCTGGCCTGAAAACAATTATGTGAAATTGCTGCTTTCTCGTCTTAGATTTGCCTGTCTCTCCCATCATCTCAATCCAATCCAGAGCCATTTGAGCAAATAAAATGATATTTACCCCCATCTTTCTGTTACAAGCTGCCAAGATTACAGGCTTCAGGAAAAATCTATAGAAAATACTAGTTTAGCTGCAGACTGTATGTTCTACTATGAGAAGGTTAACTTTTTCTCCCTGCCTCTCTCTCCCTCTCTCTTCCATCCCTCTCTCTCTCTCCCTCTCTCTCTCTCTTCCATCCATCCATCCATCCATCCCTCTCTCTCTCTCTCTCTCTCTCTCTCTCTCTCTCTCTCTCTCTCTCTCTCTCTCTCTCTCTCTCTCTCTCTCTCTCTCTCTCTCTCTCTCTCTCTCTCTCTCTCTCTCTCTCTCTCTCTCTCTCTCTCTCTCTCTCTCTCTCTCTCTCTCTCTCTCTCTCTCTCTCTCTCTCTCTCTCTCTCTCAGCATACATAAAGTGTGAGACAGAGAGATAGACTCAGACCCAGTCCCACAGAAACATACCTAATCTACATGTTGTGGTGGTTGGTAGCTTGGATGTTTATAAACTACTTGTACTTGTGAGACAGAACTCTGGTCGTCTTGTCTGAGACACTAACCTTTTCCCTTCTGACTGCGCTCCAGCGCATCTTACAAAGTTCAGAGCGAAGAGGTGTCCTTACTTCACGGATCATTTGGAGGACTGAAACACCACTTTCATTTATTATTAATCCACACACACACACAGACACACACACACATACAGTCGGCCAAGAGGAAGGAGAAGGGTGAGTAAGGCAAAGGCAAGGCGGCCTGTCATACCTGACTGGCTAATGAAAAGAAGTGTCCCTGTCTACCATGGTAGAGCCAGGGGAATCCAGCCCCATTACAGTCCTAATGTAGAGATGGCCTAATGTCCATCTCATACATACACCCTGGATTACTACATTAGGATGGGCAGACAGAGCAGAACAAACAAAAGACTGTTGGTGGAAAGTCTGAGATTCAAACATAGAATCAGCACCCTCCTCAGACATTATGGCTCCCGAGTGGCACAGTGGTCTAAGGTACTGTATCGCAGTGCTAGAGGAATCACTACACACCCTGGTTCAATTTCCGGCTGTATCACAAATGGCTGCTATTGCGTGTCCCACAGGGGGGTTTGACCGGGGTAGGCTGTCATTGTAAATACGAATTTGTTCTAAACTGACTTGCCTAGTTAAATAAAGACAAGCGATTTGTCATCTCAAGGGGTTTATCTTGCCCACATGTCTCAATAAATACATGAGATAGGGCAATTGCATTTCACCTATAACTTAGTTGTAGTTCTCTTCATAATCTATAGGTAAGGATGTTATTTTCATTGTTTGCAAATTAAAAGTTAACATGTGTTTTTTATTTTTGACTACTGTAGTGTATATACAAATATAGGTGTGTCATGTTTTGTCATTTATTATCTTGTCTTGTCCCTGTGCTTCCCATTCTATTCGTTTCCCTCTGCTGGTCTTATTAGGTTCTTTCCCTCTTTCTATCCCTCTCTCTCCCCCTCCCTCTCTCACTCTCTCGCTCTCTCTTCTCTCTATCGTTCCGTTCCTGCTCCCAGCTGTTCCTATTCCCCTAATCAATCATTTAGTCTTCCCACACCTGTTCCCGATCCTTTCCCCCTGATTAGAGTCCCTATTTCTTCCTTTGTGTTCCGTTCCTGTCCTGTCGGTTCCTTGTCTAGAATTCACCGTGCTGTGTTTGTGTATCGCCCTGTCGTGTCGTGTTTTCCTCAGATGCTGCGTGGTGAGCAGGTGTCTGAGTCTGTCTGGTTCAAGTGCCTTCCCGAGGCAACCTGCTGTTCACCTGCTGTTCAAGATCGAGTCTCCAGTTTGTCCTCGTCATTTCGAGTGAAAGTTGTGTTTTTTGTTTGTATTTACTTTACTGGATTAAAGACTCTGTTTTCGCCAAGTCGCTTTTGGGTCCTCTTTCACCTGCATGACAGAAGGAACCGACCAAGGAATGGACCCAGCGACTTCAGACGCTCGTTACACTGCCGTCGAGATCCAAGGAGCCATGCTCGGCAGACACGAGCAGGAATTGTCTGCTGCTCGCCATGCCGTGGAGAACCTGGCCGCTCAGGTTTCCGACCTCTCTGGACAGTTCCAGAGTCTACGTCTCGTGCCACCTGTTACTTCCTGGCCTGCCGAGCCTCCAGAACCTAGGGTTAATAACCCACCTTGCTACTCCGGGCAGCCCACTGAGTGCCGCTCCTTTCTCACGCAGTGTGAGATTGTGTTCTCTCTCCAACCCAACACATACTCTAGAGAGAGAGCTCGGGTTGCTTACGTCATTTCACTCCTTACTGGCCGGGCTCGAGAATGGGGCACAGCTATCTGGGAGGCAAGGGCTGATTGCTCTAACAAGTTCCAGAACTTTAAAGAGGAGATGATTCGGGTTTTTGACCGTTCAGTTTTTGGTAGGGAGGCTTCTAGGGCCCTGGCTTCCTTATGCCAAGGTGAACGGTCCATAACGGATTATTCTATTGAGTTTCGCACTCTTGCTGCCTCTAGTGAGTGGAACGAGCCGGCGCTGCTCGCTCGTTTTCTGGAGGGACTCCACGCAGTGGTTAAGGATGAGATTCTCTCCCGGGAGGTTCCTTCAGATGTGGACTCTTTGATTGCTCTCGCCATCCGCATAGAACGACGGGTAGATCTTCGTCACCGGGCTCGTGGAAGAGAGCTCGCATCAACGGTGTTTCCCTGCTCCGCATCGCAACCATCTCCCTCCTCTGGCTCAGAGTCTGAGCCCATGCAGCTGGGAGGGATTCGCATCTCGACTAAGGAGAGGGAACGGAGGATCACCAACCGCCTGTGCCTCTATTGCGGAGTTGCTGGACATTTTGTTAATTCATGTCCAGTAAAAGCCAGAGCTCATCTGTAAGCGGAGGGCTACAGGTGAGCGCAACTACTCAAGTCTCTCCATCAAAATCCTGTACTACTTTGTCGGTCCATCTACGCTGGACCGGTTCGGGTGCTACATGTAGTGCCTTGATAGACTCTGGGGCTGAGGGTTGTTTCATGGACGAAGCATGGGTTCGGAAACATGACATTCCTTTCAGAGAGTTAGAGAAGCCTACGCCCATGTTCGCCTTAGATGGTAGTCATCTTCCCAGTATCAGATTTGAGACACTACCTTTAACCCTCACAGTATCTGGTAACCACAGTGAGACTATTTCTTTTTTGATTTTTCGTTCACCGTTTACACCTGTTGTTTTGGGTCATCCCTGGCTAGTATGTCATAATCCTTCTATTAATTGGTCTAGTAATTCTATCCTATCCTGGAACGTTTCTTGTCATGTGAAGTGTTTAATGTCTGCCATCCCTCCCGTTTCTTCTGTCCCTACTTCTCAGGAGGAACCTGGCGATTTGACAGGAGTGCCGGAGGAATATCATGATCTGCGCACGGTCTTCAGTCGGTCCCGAGCCAACTCCCTTCCTCCTCACCGGTCGTATGATTGTAGTATTGATCTCCTTCCGGGGACCACTCCTCCTCGGGGTAGACTATACTCTCTGTCGGCTCCCGAACGTAAGGCTCTCGAGGATTATTTGTCTGTGTCTCTTGACGCCGGTACCATAGTGCCTTCTTCCTCTCCGGCCGGGGCGGGGTTCTTTTTGTTAAGAAGAAGGACGGTACTCTGCGCCCCTGCGTGGATTATCGAGGGCTGAATGACATAACGGTTAAGAATCGTTATCCGCTTCCCCTTATGTCATCAGCCTTCGAGATTCTGCAGGGAGCCAGGTGCTTTACTAAGTTGGACCTTCGTAACGCTTACCATCTCGTGCGCATCAGAGAGGGGGACGAGTGGAAAACGGCGTTTAACACTCCGTTAGGGCATTTTGAGTACCGGGTTCTGCCGTTTGGTCTCGCCAATGCGCTAGCTGTTTTTCAGGCATTAGTTAATGATGTTCTGAGAGACATGCTGAACATCTTTGTTTTTGTCTATCTTGACGATATCCTGATTTTTTCTCCGTCACTCGAGATTCATGTTCAGCACGTTCGACGTGTTCTACAGCGCCTTTTAGAGAATTGTCTCTACGTAAAGTCTGAGAAGTGCTCTTTTCATGTCTCCTCCGTTACTTTTCTCGGTTCCGTTATTTCCGCTGAAGGCATTCAGATGGATTCCGCTAAGGTCCAAGCTGTCAGTGATTGGCCCGTTCCAAGGTCACGTGTCGAGTTGCAGCGCTTTTTAGGTTTCGCTAATTTCTATCGGCGTTTCATTCGTAATTTCGGTCAAGTTGCTGCCCCTCTCACAGCTCTTACTTCTGTCAAGACGTGTTTTAAGTGGTCCGGTTCCGCCCAGGGAGCTTTTGATCTTCTAAAAGAACGTTTTACGTCCGCTCCTATCCTCGTTACTCCTGACGTCACTAGACAATTCATTGTCGAGGTTGACGCTTCAGAGGTAGGCGTGGGAGCCATTCTATCCCAGCGCTTCCAGTCTGACGATAAGGTTCATCCTTGCGCTTATTTTTCTCATCGCCTGTCGCCATCTGAGCGCAACTATGATGTGGGTAACCGTGAACTGCTCGCCATCCGCTTAGCCCTAGGCGAATGGCGACAGTGGTTGGAGGGGGCGACCGTTCCTTTTGTCGTTTGGACAGACCATAAGAACCTTGAGTACATCCGTTCTGCCAAACGACTTAATGCCCGTCAAGCTCGTTGGGCGTTGTTTTTCGCTCGTTTCGAGTTTGTGATTTCTTACCGTCCGGGTAGCAAGAACACCAAGCCTGATGCCTTATCCCGTCTGTTTAGTTCTTCTGTGGCTTCTACTGATCCCGAGGGGATTCTTCCTTATGGGCGTGTTGTCGGGTTAACAGTCTGGGGAATTGAAAGACAGGTTAAGCAAGCACTCACGCACACTGCGTCGCCGCGCGCTTGTCCTAGTAACCTCCTTTTCGTTCCTGTTTCCACTCGTCTGGCTGTTCTTCAGTGGGCTCACTCTGCCAAGTTAGCTGGTCATCCCGGTGTTCGAGGCACTCTTGCGTCTATTCGCCAGCGCTTTTGGTGGCCGACTCAGGAGCGTGACACGCGCCGTTTCGTGGCTGCTTGTTCGGACTGCGCGCAGACTAAGTCGGGTAACTCTCCTCCTGCCGGTCGTCTCAGACCGCTCCCGATTCCTTCTCGACCATGGTCTCACATCGCCCTAGACTTCATTACCGGTCTGCCTTTGTCTGCGGGGAAGACTGTGATTCTTACGGTTGTCGATAGGTTCTCTAAGGCGGCACATTTCATTCCCCTCGCTAAACTTCCTTCCGCTAAGGAGACGGCACAAATCATTATCGAGAATGTATTCAGAATTCATGGCCTCCCGTTAGACGCCGTTTCAGACAGAGGCCCGCAATTCACGTCACAGTTTTGGAGGGAGTTCTGTCGTTTGATTGGTGCGTCCGTCAGTCTCTCTTCCGGGTTTCATCCCCAGTCTAACGGTCAAGCAGAGAGGGCCAATCAGACGATTGGTCGCATACTACGCAGCCTTTCTTTCAGAAACCCTGCGTCTTGGGCAGAACAGCTCCCTGGGCAGAATACGCTCACAATTCGCTTCCTTCGTCTGCTACCGGGTTATCTCCGTTTCAGAGTAGTCTGGGTTACCAGCCTCCTCTGTTCTCATCCCAGCTTGCCGAGTCCAGCGTTCCCTCCGCTCAAGCGTTTGTCCAACGTTGTGAGCGCACCTGGAGGAGGGTGAGGTCTGCACTTTGCCGTTACAGGGCACAGACTGTGAGAGCCGCCAATAAACGCAGGATTAAGAGTCCAAGGTATTGTTGCGGCCAGAGAGTGTGGCTTTCCACTCGCAACCTTCCTCTTACGACAGCTTCTCGTAAGTTGACTCCGCGGTTCATTGGTCCGTTCCGTGTCTCCCAGGTCGTCAATCCTGTCGCTGTGCGACTGCTTCTTCCGCGACATCTTCGTCGCGTCCATCCTGTCTTCCATGTCTCCTGTGTCAAGCCCTTTCTTCGCACCCCCGTTCGTCTTCCCTCCCCCTCCCGTCCTTGTCGAGAGCGCACCTATTTACAAGGTACATAAGATCATGGACATGCGTTCTCGGGGACGGGGTCACCAATACTTAGTGGATTGGGAGGGTTACGGTCCTGAGGAGAGGAGTTGGGTTCCGTCTCGGGACGTGCTGGACCGTTCACTCATTGATGATTTCCTCCGTTGCCGCCAGGATTCCTCCTCGAGTGCGCCAGGAGGCGCTCGGTGAGTGGGGGTACTGTCATGTTTTGTCATTTATTATCTTGTCTTGTCCCTGTGCTTCCCATTCTATTCGTTTCCCTCTGCTGGTCTTATTAGGTTCTTTCCCTCTTTCTATCCCTCTCTCTCCCCTCCCTCTCTCACTCTCTCGCTCTCTCTTCTCTCTATCGTTCCGTTCCTGCTCCCAGCTGTTCCTATTCCCCTAATCAATCATTTAGTCTTCCCACACCTGTTCCCGATCCTTTCCCCTGATTAGAGTCCCTATTTCTTCCTTTGTGTTCCGTTCCTGTCCTGTCGGTTCCTTGTCTAGAATTCACCGTGCTGTGTTTGTGTATCGCCCTGTCGTGTCGTGTTTTCCTCAGATGCTGCGTGGTGAGCAGGTGTCTGAGTCTGTCTGGTTCAAGTGCCTTCCCGAGGCAACCTGCTGTTCACCTGCTGTTCAAGATCGAGTCTCCAGTTTGTCCTCGTCATTTCGAGTGAAAGTTGTGTTTTTTGTTTGTATTTACTTTACTGGATTAAAGACTCTGTTTTCGCCAAGTCGCTTTTGGGTCCTCTTTCACCTGCATGACAAGGTGCTCTCATCTTATCTACCAACATAGACAGGGCTCTAACTCCTCTAGCTCCACAATGAAATAGGGTGCAGGCCAGGCAGCAGGCTGTTAGCCAGCCTGCCAGCATAGTGGAGTCTGCTCAGCTATCCCCATTGAGACCGTGTCTGTACCTCGACCTAGGTTGGGCAAAACTAAACATGGCGGTGTTCGCCTTAGCAATCTCACTAGGATAAAGACCTCAATGAAACATGGTGAAGCCCCAAAATTGCCCTCGCGAGAAGCATGTGTTTCAGACATAACGAAGTGGATGGCTGCAAACTTTCTACTTTTAAACTCTGTCAAAACAGAGATGCTTGTTCTAGGTCCCAAGAAACAAAGAGATCTTCTGTTGAATCTGACAATTCATCTTAATGGTTGTACAGTCGTCTTAAATAAAACTGGGAAGGACCTCGGAGTTACTCTGGACCCTGATCTCTCGTTTGAAGAACATATCAAGACTGTTTCAAGGACAGCTTTTTTTCCATCTACGTAACTGTCACGAGTCCGACCGAGGGTGTTTCCCCTTCCCGGGCGGGTGGAGCTCGGCGGTCGTCGTCACCGGCCTATTAGCTGTCACTGATTGTTTTTCCTCCCCCTTCTTGTATGTTTAGTGGTAGCACCTGTTCATGTTAATTAGTTTGTCTTTATTAGACAGCCGGGCCCGCCTGGTTGTTGTGCGGGATTATTTCTATGTAACCTTCGGCTCTGTTGTAGAGGTACGTGTTAGTGCCTGGTCGTGATTTTTTCCATTGTATTTTTTGATTCCCTGTGTTTGGGAACGTAACTTTTGTGAGCACCCTGTGGTGCGTTGGTGCTATTAAAAGACGCACAGCATTGAACTCTGTCTCCTGCATTTGACTCCACACCCACGACACCCGGAGCATTACAGTAACATTGCAAAAATCAGAAACTTTCTGTCCAAAAATGATGCAAAAAAATGAATCCATGCTTTTGTCACTTCTAGGTTAGACTACTGCAGATGCTATACTTTCCGGCTACCCGGATAAAGCACTAAACAAACTTCAGTTAGTGCTAAATACGGCTGCTAGAATCCTGACTAGAACCAAAAAATTTGATCATATTACTCCAGTGCTTGACTCCCTACACTGGCTTCCTGTCAAGGCAAGGGCTGATTTCAAGGTTTTACTGCTAACCTACAAAGCATTACATGGGCTTGCTCCTACCTATCGCTCTGATTTGGTCCTGCCGTACATACCTACACGTACGCTACGGTCACAAGACGCAGGCCTCCTAATTGTCCCTAGAATTTCTAAGCAAACAGCTGGAGGCAGGGCTTTCTCCTATAGAGCTCCATTTTTATGGAATGGTCTGCCTACCCATGTGAGAGACGCAAACTCGGTCTCAACCTTTAAGTCTTTACTGAAGACTCATCTCTTCAGTAGGTCATATGATTGAGTGTAGTCTGGCCCAGGAGTGTGAAGGTGAATGGAAAGGCTCTGAAGCAACGAACCGCCCTTGCTGTCTCTGCCTGGCCGGTTCCCCTCTTTCCACTGGGATTCTCTGCCTCTAACCCTATTACAGGGGCTGAGTCACTGGCTTACTAGGGCCCTTTCATGCCGTCCCTAGGAGGGGTGCGTCACTTGAGTGGGTTGAGTCACTGATGTGATCTTCCTGTCTGGGTTGGCGCCCCTCCTTTGGTTGTGCCGTGGCAGAGATCTTTGTGGGCTATACTCGGCCTTGTCTCGGGATGGTAAGTTGGTGGTTGAAGATATCCCTCTAGTGGTGTGGGGGCTGTGCTTTGGCAAAGTGGGTGGGGTTATATCTTTCCTGTTTGGCCCTGTCCGGTGGTGTTATCGGATGGGGCCACAGTGTCTCCTGACCCCTCCTGTCTCAGCCTCCAGTATTTATGCTGCAGTAGTTTATGTGTTGGGGGGTAGGGTCAGTTTGTTATATCTGGAGTACTTCTCATGTCCTATCCGGTGTCCTGTGTGAATTTAAGTATGCTCTCTCTAATTCTCTCTTTCTTTCTTTCTTTCTCTCGGAGGAGGACCTGAGCCCTAGGACCATGCCTCAGGACTAACTGGCATGATGACTCCTTGCTGTCCCCAGTCCACCTGGCCGTGCTGCTGCTCCAGTTTCAACTGTTCTGCTTGTGATTATTATTATTTGACCATGCTGATCATTTATGAACATTTGAACATCTTGGCCATGTTCTGTTATAATCTCCACCCGGCACAGCCAGAAGAGGACTGGCCCACATAGCCTGGTTCCTCTCTAGGTTTCTTCCTAGGTTTTGGCCTTTCTAGGGAGTTTTTCCTAGCCACTGTGCTTCTACACCTGCATTGCTTGCTGTTTGGGGTTTTCAGGCTGGGTTTCTGTACAGCACTTGGAGATATCAGCTGATGTACGAAGGGCTATATAAATACATTTGATTTGATTTGATTCATTGCCTCTAGGGGCAGCTAAAACTAGCTTAGCATGTTGCTACCCAAGCTGGATAATATATATCCTTTGTCTCCTCTCCATTGTGTGTGTGTGTGTGTGTGTGTGTGTCCACGGAGAGTTCATGACCCCGTAGAGCATTAGAAAGGTGTAATGAAGCATACACATAAGACGCATGGACCAGGCCTCTCTAATAGGCTACTCCTATCGATACCACATATTGGATTAATATTTCAAAGTTAATGTTTTTGTTGAGGAATTTTCAAAAACAAACATGAGTTAAGCTTCACAGTCGCTTGTGCAGGGAAATACAATTTTCTCCAGCTTAGCCACTCATCCTTTTAATTACGCTGCTTAATAGCTTTATAGATCTTTGAAGATGAACTCATATTGGCATTTTTTATAATTACTGTTTTTTATTGCTTTTTATGAAAGTAATCGTCAAGGCTCATTGGCCTGCACAGACCCTTAGGCCGGACAGATGTGTTGATGTAGTGACCTCAAATAACCTCTACAAATACACAAATGTTTGTCGCTGGAAAATATCACCATTGGAATCCATGAGATAAGTTTATTGTGTATTTCCAAGCCTTTTTCCTCGAATGTAAATATACATATTGAGACATGAATTGAGCAAGACAAAATATTCAAGTGCTTTGAGTATGTTGACAAATGCAATTCAGCTGGGTTTTTCACGCTATCAAGAATGGTCCCCCACCCAAAATGACACAACTGTGGGAAGTATCCCTGTGAAACCTTTATATTGTTTTATAGCTTTTTCTGCCCAATTGGTAGTCTTATCACTGCTCTCCCGTACGGACTCAGGAGAGGTGAAGGTTGAGAGCTGAAACATAACCCTGCCAAGCCGCACTGCTTCTTGAAGCCAGACACACCGATGTCTCAGAGGAAACACCATACACCTGGCAACAGTGCACAGGAGTCACTAGAGTGCAATGGGACAAGGACAACATGGCCGGCCAAACCATCCCCTAACCCAGGCGATGCTGGGCCAATTGTGCACCACCTCATGGGTCTCCTGGTTGTGGCCAGCTGTGCACAGCCTGGGATCGAACCAGGATCTGTAGTGACACAGCTAGCACTGCGATGCAGTGCCTTAGACCATTGCGCCACTCGGGAGCCCTACACTGGGACACACTTTCAACACCTTGTAGAGTCCATGCCCTTGACGAAATGAGGCTGTTCTGAGGGCAAAAGGGGGTGCAACTCAATATTAGGAAGATGTTCCTAAAGTTTTGTACACTCAGTGTATCTCAAATGTAGTTCAAATATCTGGACCTTTTAGCAGAAAGGTATATGTTGAAGCTTGCCAAAATCTATACACACCAGAGAGGGCTTTGGACTTAAAGAGACAAACACTGGCCTCATTCCAATCTGCTAATAAGGTCAAGTCTATGAATTAAGGAAGGCAGGCAAAACTTAACCATTTGAAAAGTGAGGTAGAGAGCAAAGCAGGCAAATTAGCTAGGCTTTACTGTTTGAAATGCATACCTGCGAAAGAGGGAGACTCATCCAGTCAACACTTAATACAGGCAGAAATCCCGTCTGGGAGTAGAATGTGTGATTGGCCAGCCTCACCACCACCAAGAGGGAAATGTGCATTGATTTAGCCCTGAACCCAGGCTGAACTTGGCTGGTCTTGTTCTGTGTGGTTTTCCGATGCATTCCCAACGTTCGGGAACGTTCCTGGGTATGGACAATAACCGGAAAGAGTATATAGAGTGGTTTGGATATAAAGTTTGATGGAAATTTCAACCCTTTTTTTCTGAGCAGACACATCTGTTATGCCTATAAGTACTGAGGTTCGTGGAATATTTAAACCTCTGTTTCCTTTTATTCATTTGGAAGCTTGTGGAGAAAAAAAAAATATCAAATATTGTATGACATTTATTCAAAGATTGCAGATATATACTGATAAACTACACAATCCCTTGTGTATACCCGTAGCGTTTTACACATGTTCTCAACATCAATGATAGTTTCTGTTTAGGTTGTGTGGTTCTTTATATCCATGTACTCTGCATTGCACAGTGTGCAGTCAGTGTAGAGCAAAGAAGACTTGGTGTCTGCTTCACATACTCTAGGAATATGCTTGACAGATGCTAGATGGCTTACATGCAGACATCCCCTTCCCTTCCCTTGCCTCTGGTAGTGACACTGTGACATACAGTAGCATCTGGGGTTCACTGGAGTTCAAGCTGGGCCAACCGGGCAACAATAGAAAGGAACACAGAACATGACAGAATTCCAGTCTTCTAGGAACATGACTGAACATTACTGAACACTGGAATGTTCACCAACACTGAGCCGCTGACAAAAATAAGGTCCTCACTCAGTCAGTGCTCTACATTCTCAAAGTTCAAATTCAGATTGAAAAAGCAGGATGGAAGAGAAGAATAAAGCAATAACTCACTGACGGCAGTAAGGGTTTCCTGCCTGGTGTCCCCTAAACCAGATAAAATAATCCTCTGTAGAATCGTTAGTATCAGAGCCTGCCAGCCCCAAATCCCAACCACAGATTGCCATAAAATAAAACTATGTATTTGAAAATGAACAATAAAAAAAGATGGTGGGTTACATTTAAACCACTAGACTGTGGTTTGTTGTTTTATTTCTTCCAAGTCTAGTGATGAGGGTGAAAGATAATATTTCAATTTTTATTTTGCTCCTTGCTATTTTCTGTGGATTTCAGTGAATTGCAATTGGTTATTTGGGGGGAAAATAACTTTCTGTCACTGATGAACTCTTACAGCAATTTGCACATACAGTCCATTGTTCCAATTTAGCAGATACTCTTATTCTTACAGAAGCAATTAGGGTTAAGTGCCCTGCTCACGGTCACATCGACCAATTTTTCACCTGGTCTGCTGTGGGATTTGAACCAGCAACCTTTCAGTTACAGGCCCAACACTCTTAACCACAAGGTTACCTGCTGCACAAACAACAATTTTTCTGTTTCAAATATTTTTCCATTATTTGTTGTTAGACTTGACGCAACACTATCACTCTTTAGAAACAACCCATTCTCAACTGACAGCCTTGGACTATTCAAATAGTTCTCTGGCTCATGAAACAAACATTTAACACACAGAAGAGATCCAAGCTGTCACTTGACATGCACACCCAAAATACATTTGGTCATGTAAATAACTTGTTTCAGTGTGCTTTCAATTAAGTGGGAAAACGAAGTGTGGCTCCAGGGCTTTGATGGATGAGCTTAGATATTGAAGTGTACCCTTAGATGACAAAACGTTCCTCCGCTCCACCTAAACTCCTCTCCTCTATCGATTCTCCTGCCGGGTATTCATCAGAGTCCCTGCTTCTGTCAGCTCCACTACTACTTCTGTTCACAAAACACATTTTCCACAGTTATTGATAAAGCTATTTGACCTTTTATACAAATGCTTGAGTACTATGTGTGTGTAGCGTAGTGTAGTTTAGAATGTGTTTTGTTCTCGGATCTTGCCAGAGGCTTGCAGTTCAGACCAGTGCTGACAGGTATAGCGTCAGCTTATTTTGATTAAGACCAAATGAGTAAGTCTATTCTTTACAGATGTTTATTGCAGCAATAGCAAGTCCACTTTCACATTACCAAAATAAACCCAAACCTGTTTTATATTTTGGCCAGCACTCATTCACACATACATCATAAACACACACACACACACACACACACACACACACACACACACACACACACACACACACACACACACACACACACACACACACACACACACACACACACACACACACACACACACACACACACACACACACACACACACACACACACACACACACACACACACAGTCTACATCTGAGAGACACTACAACACCTCTCTAACTGTATGTTGACCTACACAGTCAAAATCATATCTAAAAAAGGACAAAAAAGGACTCATATTTGGTGTTAGATGTGAAAACTGAACTGGTCTCAGACAAACAATGAAACTAAGTGGAGACATCAGAGCATTATGTCATTTCTCTGGAGGAATAGCACAATTACAGAGCAGTTCAAGTCCTATTGACTTTCCCATTGGCTTTGTGGCGTGCAGGGCCAATAGCATCATGTTGTGTGGGGGATTGTATTAAGAGCTAGACAATAGGACAATAGACATGGGATAGAGGAGGAGGTGTGCTGTAAATGTCGTTGTATAGGGAGTTTGTTTGGTAATGTTGATATATAAGAGGATATATTAAAACAGCTTTACATATTATTCTTATAGGGACATTCAAGCAACCATGTTGACATCTTTGTAGTTAATATACTGCAGATCAATAATGTCAATAACATCAGTACAGTGGTATCATTTTGTGCTGTCAACAAAACATGTATTATGCAATTATACAGTGTAATAGTGACCGACCACCTCGAATCGGTCTTATGGAGAAAGATTTGAAATGGTGTTTTTTTTTATTTTTACATTGAATAAAAGTAGAGACTCAGAGCTACAACGTGGTGTATCATACACAGCAGTTGAGGAACAATGGGAACGCAATTCTGCTTTGAAAGTTGATCAACTTGTAACTCCACTTTTGAGAGAGTGGCCCTTTTTGGTACCTACAGGAGAGCTCTTCTTTGTCTACACCCATGCAGCATCATTCACACCCTCTTAAGCCTTAGTCCCACCTGTCTCTTTAACAATTCACATGTGAGGCCATGTGCTAAACAGAGTGAGTAGTTTATTAAACAACCAAAGCTTTTAAAACTCCAGGTAAAAACACACTTTATCTAGTCCTTGGCCTATATCGTAATCTGACTTTGGTGCAGGTCATGTTGTCCTTCTGGTAAACACACACTATATTAAATAAAAATCTATGTTTATTTGTCACATGCACAGGATACAGAAGGTGTAAACGCTACAGTGAAATGTTTACTTGCATAGTAGCAATATCAAAAACAGAATGTGTCCTGATCAAAATATTTTAGAAACATGATGCTTACCAGACAAACTTGTCTAAATGGATGGGTCATGTGGCTTCCTGAGTGGTGCAGCAGTCTAAAACACTGCATCGTAGTGCTGCAGGCGTCACTACATATCCAGGTACGATCCTGGGCGTGTCGCAGCCAGCTATGACCGGGAGACCCATGAGGCAGTGCAAAATTGGCCCAGCGTCGTCCGGGTTAGGGAAGGGTTGGGCAGCTGGGATGTCCTTGTTTCATCGCGCTCTAGCGACTTCTTGTGACGGCCGGGCACATGCACGCTGACTTTGGTCGCCAGCTGTATGGTGTTTCCCCCGACACATTGGTGAGGCTGGCTTCCGGGTTAAGCGAGCAGTGTGACAAGAAACAGTGCGGCTTGGCGGGGTTGTATTTCGAAGGACTGATGGATCTCGACCTTCACCTCTCCCGAGTCCGGGGGTTACAGCAGTGGGACAATACTGTAACTACCAATTGTATGGGTCATGTGAAGGAAATTCTATAACCACCCCCCAGCCACATCTACTGTAGCTAAGTGGATGGGTCACTATTGTCTAAACATGTACACATGTACACATGCACATTAAATACAATAGATGGCTGTAACCACCCCCCAGCCACATCTACTGTAGCTAAGTGGATGGGTCACTATTGTCTAAACATGTACACATGTACACCTAGCAATGCAAATGGCTTTCTGATTTAAATAATATTACTTCACAGGTTATACAGGCAACGTTAGTTAGCAAGCCAGCAAACTAACGTTCACTAACTAGCTAATAGTACGCTTTAACTTGCAATGAAAATGACTTTCTGACTAAATAAAAACATTTAGCTAGACTCTTACCCTTATACATGGATGAATGCTTCACAGCAGACTTGAATCATTTAATTCCATTTTGTTTGTAGCTACATCTTGTTAGTCCAGCGTTGTGTCAAGTCAATCCGGTTAAAACTGACCGTGGCGTGTGCAGAAAGTAGCCCATCACTTTTTCCAACTGACCTGTCAGTAGTGCCTGCTAAATGCAGGGCATCAATGTTGTTGGGAAAAGTAGAAAAACTTTTGCAGTTCTCGATGGCTAACATATCTTTCAAAAACCACGCAGCAGAAAAGACTATCAACACATACTGACCGTCTCACATTATAAACTGAAGCATGCTACATGGCAGACCAATCAAAACTCATCTCCTAGCATGTCCAGCCCATCCATCTCAGCCAATCATGGCTAGCGGGAAGGTTCCCGTCTTTTTCCGTGGCTAAACCAACTGGGCTCGTAATTTAACAATTTTATAAGTATTACGGATAGAATGGGCTTAAGGATGCAATAAAAGTTGTTATTAAGGCATATGACTGTTCACATCAAATGCAGTAGTGACGTGCAACATACGCCTAGTTTCCTGAAACGAATCACACATGTCCAATTGTGAAGTCAATCTTGAGCGATCTGTTTGAAGAAGAGACAAGCAAAACATTAATTATACGTTATATATCTCAGTCTTACCCCCACTAAAAACAATGTGCTTGTCTCTTCCTCAAACAGATCGCTCAAAATTGATTTTACAATTGGACCTCTGTCCATGTCCTGAGAATGTCGAGAAAAGCCTTAAAAACCGTCTGGTAGCAGCATCAGTAAGATTGCGTTTTGCTAGGGTGTTGTGGACGGGGGTGGCATACAGGTGTGATCCCATGACTTCAGATCTGAAAGTCCTGTGTTCAATCCCAATTTGATGTTTAAAGAAAAGTGGATAAACATCAGAATCTGAAGTCAAATTGGTAAAACAATGAGATCTTGTTGCTCTTTTTTATTGAGGCAAAATCTACTTACTACTATTGTCATATACTGTATGGTTGTTTCACCGAGCTTTCTTAAAATATGAATGTACTAACTGTGAGTCGCTCTGGAGCGTCTGCTAAATGACTCAAATATCAAATGTAATACAAGATGTTCATATACAGTATTTTGATGCATGCAAATCTCAATGTGAGATAAAAAATCAGGTAAATCTTTACAGATACACAGGTCAACAACCATTTCAGAAGACCACAAGTTACAAAACAAGAGACAAAGAGACAGTCAGGTGATTTCCGCGGCGACTCAGAAAGCAGGTGTTCAAAGAGAGGAATGTAATTTCCTAGGCTGGAGAAATAAGCCAGGAGTAATCTGCTCTGTAATACCTTCCAGCCCTCAATAAACCCTCCATTTTATGTCTTCAGACCGTCTTTTTTACACCTCCAGCTAATAGGATCTACTGTAAAATGGCTGAGTGTCTGTCTGTCTGTCTGTCTGTCTGTCTGTCTGTCTG
>NC_060184.1:65257947-65267947 GCF_021184085.1 Oncorhynchus gorbuscha
AACTGAACTGTAAAGTTGTTTTTCTGTTTAAACCCCATCCCAAACCTTAATCCTTAACTTAACCCATCGGACTCACATGTAATGCCGGAATTGTTAACCAATCAGAATGAATGTCTGACGTTAACCCCAGAGTTATTTTTGTATCCCAAACCTTAACCCTTAACTTAACCCAGACGGAATGAATACCTTAACCCAGATGGAATGAATACCTTAACCCAGACGGAATGAATACCTTAACCCAGATGGAATGAATACCTTAACCCAGACGGAATGAATACCTTAACCCAGATGGAATGAATAACTTAACCCAGATGGAATGAATGCCTTAAATTAACCCAGACGGAATGAATACCTTAACCCAGATGGAATGAATGCCTTAAATTAACCCAGACGGAATGAATAACTTAACCCAGATGGAATGAATGCCTTAACTTAACCCAGACGGAATGATTGCCTTAACTTAACCCAGATGGAATGATTGCCTTAACTTAACCCAGATGGAATGAATGCCTTAACTTAACCCAGACAGAATGATTGCCTTAACTTAACCCAGATGGAATGGTTGCCTTAACTTAACCCAGACGGAATGATTGCCTTAACTTAACCCAGATGGAATGATTGCCTTAACTTAACCCAGACGGAATGATTGCCTTAACTTAACCCAGATGGAATGATTGCCTTAACTTAACCCAGATGGAATGAATGCCTTAACTTAACCCAGACGGAATGATTGCCTTAATTTAACCCAGATGGAATGATTGCCTTAACTTAACCCAGACGGAATGAATGCCTTAACTTAACCGTAGAGTTGTTTCTGTGTGTCTAATATGCAAAGGTGGGACCAAGTCACTATTATTAGAGTCACAAGCAAGTCTCAAGTCACAAGCCTCAAGTCGAGTCCCATGTAGAACGGGTCGAGTCTCGATTCAAGTCCAATTTGTGCATTTTAAGATCAATTCAAGTTAAGTTGACTCACACGTTTTTTCAGTCTGAAGTCAAGTACAAAAATGACCTATATATGCAATGACTTGTTCAACTACAAATATTTGTCTGTTTACTGAGGCTACCAGATAGCCATTTTCATTATTTTCTCCACACCATATTTTGATTGTGTAATAACAAATGTTGACAACAAATTCCAAATGCAAGCTGGAATTTGAAAATGATCACTTTTCAATGTTTGACATACCATAAGACCTGTAGCTAGGCCTATGCTACTAATTGTTGATCGATGCCTCGTTGCCGGGGAGATTGCAAAATGAACCCTTAGTATAACTGGTCACCAAAGCATTTTTGGAGCTAGATATTTATTCATGGCAATCTTCTTTGCCTACAATTTGATGTTTGAGCTGCACCCGATCCTATAGCTGTACAGCAAATCAGCAATCTCTTTGCTACCTCAGTGTTGGTCAAACATTTTGACCCGCAACCCTCAAACTGCAGTGGTTCAAAGCTTGTGACCCCCCACGCACTCACATGCACTAGCACACACAAACACGCACGCACGATATCTACGCAAATGTAGCCTGTTATTACAGCAATAAGGAGCAGAAATAAACTGTGTTTTACACCGGCATTTGTAGCTGAAAGTCATTCATGTTAGCAGCCAAAAACACCTGGGGATATCATGTCACTTCTCTGGAGTCCAGAGCAAGCAGAATCATACAGCCAACTTGTATGCAGAGGAGGTTTGCAGGATCAGCTGAAGAGATGGTCTGTTAGCACCGCTTGGTATCACTATGGAGCACCGCCTGCCTGCAGAATGCTTATTGCCAACTGAACTGGGTAGCCCTTTTCGTCATCACAAATATAGTAATTAATTTGCCAGAATATGGTGTTCTGGTCAGACTCCGAAAAAGGGCACATCGCGCACCACTTCCCAGTATTCTTCTTGCCAATGTCCAGTCTCTCGACAACAAGGTTGATGAAATCCGAGCAAGGGTGGCATTCCAGAGGGACATCAGAGACTGCAACGTTCTCTGCTTTACGGAGACATGGCTTACTGGGAAAACGCTATCCAGGGCGGTACAGCCAACGGGTTTCTCCACGCATCGCGCCGACAGAAACAAACATCTATCTGGTAAGAAGAGTGGAGGGGGCGTATGCCTCATGACTAACGGGACATGGTGTGATGAAGGAAACATACAGGAACTCAAATCCTTCTGTTCACCTGATTTAGAATTCCTCACAATCAAATGTAGACCGCATTATCTTCCAAGAGAATTCTCTTCGATTATAATCACAGCCGTATATATCCCCCAAGCAGACACATCGATGGCTCTGAACGAACTTTATTTAACTCTTTGCAAACTGGAAAACATTTATCTGGAGGCTGCATTCATTGTAGCTGGGGATTTTAACAAAGCCAATCTGAAAACAAGACTCCCTAAATTTTATCAGCATATCGATTGCGCAACCAGGGGTGGTAAAACCTTGGATCATTGTTACTCTAACTTCCGCGACGCATATAAGGCCCTGCCCCGCCCCCCTTTCGGAAAAGCTGACCACGACTCCATTTTGCTGATCCCTGCCTACAGGCAGAAATTAAAACAAGAGGCTCCCACGCTGAGGTCTGTCCAACGCTGGTCAGACCAAGCTGACTCTACACTCCAAGACTGCTTCCAGCACGTGGACTGGGACATGTTTCGTATTGCGTCAGATGGGAATATTGACGAATACGCTGATTCGGTGTGCGAGTTCATTAGAACGTGCTTCGAAGATGTCGTTCCCATAGCAACGATAAAAACATTCCCTAACCAGAAACCGTGGATTGATGGCAGCATTCGCGTGGAACTGAAAGCGCGAACCACTGCTTTTAATCAGGGCAAGGTGTCTGGCAACATGACTGAATACAAACAGTGCAGCTATTCCCTCCGTAAGGCTATCAAACAAGCTAAGCGTCAGTACAGAGACAAAGTGGAATCTCAATTCAATGGCTCAGACACAAGAGGCATGTGGCAGGGTCTACAGTCAATCACGGACTACAAGATGAAATCCAGCCCAGTCACGGACCAGGATGTCTTGCTCCCAGGCAGACTAAATAACTTTTTTGCCCGCTTTGAGGACAATACAGTGCCACTGACACGGCCTGCAACGGAAACATGCGGTCTCTCCTTCACTGCAGCCGAGGTGAGTAAGACATTTAAACGTGTTAACCCTCGCAAGGCTGCAGGCCCAGACGGCATCCCCAGCCGCGCCCTCCGAGCATGCGCAGACCAGCTGGCCGGTGTGTTTACGGACATATTCAATCAATCCCTATACCAGTCTGCTGTTCCCACATGCTTCAAGAGGGCCACCATTGTTCCTGTTCCCAAGAAAGCTAAGGTAACTGAGCTAAACGACTACCGCCCCGTAGCACTCACTTCCGTCATCATGAAGTGCTTTGAGAGACTAGTCAAGGACCATATCACCTCCACCCTACCTGACACCCTAGACCCACTCCAATTTGCTTACCGCCCAAATAGGTCCACAGACGATGCAATCTCAACCACACTGCACACTGCCCTAACCCACCTGGACAAGAGGAATACCTATGTGAGAATGCTGTTCATCGACTACAGCTCGGCATTCAACACCATAGTACCCTCCAAGCTCGTCATCAAGCTCGAGACCCTGGGTCTCGACCCCGCCCTGTGCAACTGGGTACTGGACTTCCTGACGGGCCGCCCCAGGTGGTGAGGGTAGGCAACAACATCTCCTCCCCGCTGATCCTCAACACGGGGGCCCCACAAGGGTGCGTTCTGAGCCCTCTCCTGTACTCCCTGTTCACCCACGACTGCGTGGCCACGCACGCCTCCAACTCAATCATCAAGTTTGCGGACGACACAACAGTGGTAGGCTTGATTACCAACAACGACGAGACGGCCTACAGGGAGGAGGTGAGGGCCCTTGGAGTGTGGTGTCAGGAAAATAACCTCACACTCAACGTCAACAAAACTAAGGAGATGATTGTGGACTTCAGGAAACAGCAGAGGGAACACCCCCTATCCACATCGATGGAACAGTAGTGGAGAGGGTAGCTAGTTTTAAGTTCCTCGGCATACACATCACAGACAAACTGAATTGGTCCACTCACACTGACAGCGTCGTGAAGAAGGCGCAGCAGCGCCTATTCAACCTCAGGAGGCTGAAGAAATTCGGCTTGTCACCAAAAGCACTCACAAACTTCTACAGATGCACAATCGAGAGCATCCTGGCGGGCTGTATCACCGCCTGGTACGGCAACTGCTCCGCCCTCAACCGTAAGGCTCTCCAGAGGGTAGTGAGGACTGCACAACGCATCACCGGGGGCAAACTACCTGCCCTCCAGGACACCTACACCACCCGTTGTTACAGGAAGGCCATAAAGATCATCAAGGACATCAACCACCCGAACCACTGCCTGTTCACCCCGCTATCATCCAGAAGGCGAGGTCAGTACAGGTGCATCAAAGCTGGGACCGAGAGACTGAAAAACAGCTTCTATCTCAAGGCCATCAGACTGTTAAATAGCCACCACTAACATTGAGTGGCTGCTGCCAACACACTGTCATTGACACTGACCCAACTCCAGCCATTTTAATAATGGGAATTGATGGGAAATGATGTAAATATATCACTAGCCACTTTAAACAATGCTACCTTATATAATGTTACTTACCCTACATTATTCATCTCATATGCATATGTATATACTGTACTCTACAACATCGACTGCATCCTTATGTAACACATGTATCACTAGCCACTTTAACTATGCCACTTTGTTTACTTTGTCTACACACTCATCTCATATGTATATACTGTACTCGATACCATCTACTGTATGCTGCTCTGTACCATCACTCATTCATATATCCTTATGTACATGTTCCTTATCCCCTTACACTGTGTATAAGACAGTAGTTTTGGAATTGTTAGTTAGATTACTTGTTGGTTATCACTGCATTGTCGGAACTAGAAGCACAAGCATTTCGCTACACTCGCATTAACATCTGCTAACCATGTGTATGTGACAAATAAAATTGGATTTGATTTGATTTGATTTGATCTTCATCCCATAATATTAAAGTCAGTGTGATGTTACATCTATTTTTAGTCACATAGCCAGTAGCCACCCAAACTAGGCCTATCTGAAAAATGAACGTGATCAATGATAACCAGGTGTATTGTTGTTCTGGTAAAGATGCTTTTTTAGTAGATTTGAAACAGTGTTTTATATGGATATTATAAACGTAGGCCTACAATTTAGCAAGTGCTGATGACTGGTCATTGGTCAAGATGTGCAACTTTTTGGTTCTGAAGCACAGCTTAGATGTTTTTGAGACAATAATTTGTAATAATAACATAGGCCTATATTAGAAACCAGATCAACTAGACAAAGGTATAAATATAATATACAAATAGTGGGCTAGATGTAGTCAATTAAAATATGTAGGCCTTTGAAGAATATGTATTTTTCCCATTCAGTTTCACACTTGCGACCCCCCAAATCCTTCTCACTTTGAGTCTTAAGGCTCAAGTTATTTCATTTTCTATCAAGTCGAGTCTCAGGTCATCAAATTTGACTTGAGTCCACACCTCTGCTAATATACCTAAAACGTCTGGAGCTCACATGGGAGCTGTGTGCCTAAATACAAAACGGCACCACTAGGGACAATGGTGAGTGCTATTACCATCAAGTAGGGTTGGGTTTTGCTTGGTTGTTGTGGACGGGGGTGACAGATGGGCATAAACCGCTAGCTCCGGCTCTGAAACGTGGAAAACGTCTAATTCTGCAGTGGCACTGTGAGAGCTTGTTGCAAAGAGAGCTTCAGCTCTACACAGCAGCCTTCGACTCTGGCCCAGGGCCTAATGACCAGCCACACATTCCAGTGTGTGGGTGTATGTGTGTGTGTGTATGCGTCTCCGTCTGTGTGTCTGTGTGTGTGTGTCTGTGTGTGTGCGTCTGTGTGTCTGTGTGTGTCTGTGTGTGTGCCTGTTTGGGTGTGTGTGTGTGTGTGTGTGTGTGTGTGTGTGTGTGTGTGTGTGTGTGTGTGTGTGTGTGTGTGTGTGTGTGTGTGTGTGTGTGTGTGTGTGTGTGTGTGTGTGTGTGTGTGTGTGTGTGTGTGTGTGTGTGTGTGTGTGTGTGTGTGTGTGTGTGTGTGTAATATCAGGATGGAGGACTAATGATGATTGACTGTGTTTATAATTCTAAGGTCTGCAGTGATCATGAAGATAATGATGTGTAAACAGTGTGGTACTAACTCCAAATAAAAAATGCTTTCTCCTTTTCTGTTTCAACCTAACATGAGTTGAATGCTTATTCTAATGATTAATTTTCTACTTGAGAACATAGGGTATGGTGTGGAATACTGTAATGTCTTTTTCCCTCTACTCTTCCATTCGGCGTGGATGCATTGAAAGTCGTTGAAACATACAGTTGATCAGACTATGTGCCTTTCATCAAAATAGACACTTCTATAAGCTGCAGGTGAAGACTGACATCTGCTTTGAGAGGTAAATAGGAGATGCTAGTTTCAGAAATGAGATTCCTGCCTAGCTCGGCTTGGAGCTAAAAGGTCAGTTATTGCAACTATTCTACATGATTCACAGGAACTATTACATCTCTCTTCTTTCACCTTGTATTTAAATTAACTAACACACAGAGATGCAAACTCACTCATGCATGCACGTACACCAGTGACAGTCGTTGCTGTTTAAGATTAGGGAGGCCGACACATATTTTTATGAGCATGGCCTTATTTCTATTACAGCATATTGGATGACTGTCATTCATATTCCATTCACCCAGCTCAATGTAACATCGATAGGTTTAGGCTACGACATTATACTCAAATTTGACCTACACCCACCATGAAGCCTACAAATTAAAGTTTACAACGTAGGTGCACAGCTCGAGACAAAAATTTAAGTAATCAAGGTGGCAGACAGTGACACATTCAATTCTGCCTTACACACTCATGCCTGGATTTAGCTAATCTAGGGTGTAATCATTAGTTCACAGTTGCAAACAAGGACAAATTAGACAAATTCAGGTATGTTACTCCCCATTTTGTTCTGTGTGCTTCTGTTTAAGAAACATTTTTCAACAGAATCAGCGGAATGAATCACACGCAAACACAGTTCACTTTCATAGCAGCCACATACAAACAGCATGATCACTTTGCTCATTGTATAATTCCTTCTTGCATCTAGCCGATTTCCCTTTTCACATTTTCCCTTCGCTTGTGGACTTCAGTGCACAACACAACAGCTGTCTGTGACCAGGTAAAAAAAAAACGTTCCAAGCCAAACCTTCATAACATAAGCGCTAAACATAGCCTACATTGTTTTCACCATATAAGCTAACGTCATAGTCAACATAGCTATTAGAACTAACGTGTTAGTAATAGTGTAACGTCGTTCTTCGTTTGTTGAAAGAGAGTCGGACCGAAATGCAGCGTAGTGGTTACTCATGACTTTAATGAAGAAAGTGACACATGAAATAACTATACAAATACGAAAACAACAAACGGAACGTGAAACCTAATACAGCCTAATCTGGTGAAACTACACAGAGACAGGAACAATCACCCACGAAATACAAAGCAAAACCAGGCTACCTAAATACGGTTCCCAATCAGAGACAACGAGAATCACCTGACTCTGATTGAGAACCGCCTCAGGCAGCCAAGCCCATACAACACCCCTACTCAGCCGCAATCCCAATAATACAAAAAACCCAATACGAAATACAACAACATAAACCCATGTCACACCCTGGCCTGACCAAATAATAAAGAAAACACAAAATACTAAGACCAAGGCGTGACAAATAGCTACAATCATGCAGTACAGTGTACAGCAAGCATTTTAACAGTTACACCGGCGGGGCCCGGTGGCAATAAATTAATGAAACAAAAAATGTAGCTTGGCTAGGAAGAGTTCCAGTGTTGGATAGCCACAGCCAGCAAGCTGTTTGAGTAAAAATGGAAATAATTATAGCTAGCTCTCTCTCTATGTCTCTCTCTCTCCTGCTTCTCCTTAATTTAAAATACATTAATTTGTTCAAAACTGTCTCTCTCTTTGAGTCAACTACTCACTACATGTTGTGCACTGCAGTGCTAGTTAGCTGATTCTTTGATTTGGTGGACATGTCAGTTGCTGCAAGAGCTCTGATAGGTTGGAGGACGTCCTCTGGAAGTTGTCATATTTACTGTGTAAGTCTATGGAAAGGGGTGAGGACCATGAGCCTTCTCGGTATTGTATCAAAGTCAATGTACCCAGAGGAGGACTGAAAGGTATTTGTCATCCGGCTACACCATGGGGCTACCCTACAGAGTACTGTTGAAGCTAGTGTAGACCTTGATTGCAAAAGAGTGTGTTTTAATCAATTATTTGGTGACGTGAATATATTTAGTTCAGTTTTATCTAAATATTTTCTTTTTTTATGTTTCACTATTTACATTTTCATGAAATTCACTGAGGAGGATGGTCCTCCCCTTCCTCCTCTGAAGAGCCTCGACTGACACACACACACACACACACACACACACACACACACACACACACACACACACACACACACACACACACACACACACACACACACACACACACACACACACACACACACACACACACACACACACACACACACACACACACACACACACACACACACACACACACACACACAGACACTCATACACAGACACAGACACGCGGCAGACAGGCTCATTCTGCACGCCAGGACTGTTTAAAATTCTGATCCAGGAGCTGGGCCTAATATACTGTGAATTGATTGAATGAGGAGCGAGCGAGGGAGGTGGACAGATAGAAGGAGTGGAGGGACGGAGGTATGGGGATTTGGCTTAAAGTAAGTTAAACCCAGAGCACGACAGGCCTAGTCTAGGCTTCTCAATCAGTAGGGTAGTGATTTGGCAATGCAGAACAACTCTCTGTAGTGTGTGCTCAAATGCACACAAACACACACACACACATCAATACCAGTAGGGTTTAATCAACTCTCTGAGGAAGCCATCAGTATCTTTAAAATCAAACCTATGGAATCGATACATCAGTTACCATTTCAATGACAATATGATTAAATACAGCCAGTGTAAGAATACAGCCTAAGGGTTGGGTTAGGTTTTAGGATACAGAGGTTAGAGGGGTGTAGATGGCTGAGGTTTTGGGTGATTCCTTGTCTGTTATTACGAGAGAGAAAGGGAGAGGGGGAGAGAGAGAGACAGAGGGCTAAATTGAAGAGAGGATGATTTGAGAGGCGAGGGTTGATTCAGAAAAATGTGAATTTCCAATTTGCTTTCAGTGATGGTAATTGTGGCTGTGCTCTCTCTCGCTAGTACCACTGGGGGGGATAGGGGGAGGCTGAGCAGGCCTTATATATTATATATATATATATTATTGCCCGTCTGAAAACATTTCACATGCATGAGCAAGACATTTTTTAAATTTGAACCTGCAAAATCAAACAATCACCCCCCCCCAATCCCACCTCCTCTCCGCTCTCCCTTATACACAGATAATACATTAAAATGGAAATCAGCCTAGGCTCTGCCAGACATTGAAGGAACTCTAATATTTGTTTTTCCCCTCTCCCAATGACCATATTAATAATAATCTACCTTAGAGTCAGCCGATGCTCTCTGGATCTAGAATCAATGGTTCCAATCTGCTCCGTAAACGTCTGAATGTTCTAAGAATGTTGCCTTTGATTCTAGTTAGAATGGTGAATAGGGAGAACAGAGTTCTATCCAATATATTGTATGTTGACTGTAGACCTCTCTTATTGACTGTTTTACTGTCGGACAAATTTTGTTTTTATTTAACCTTTATTTAACTAGACAAGTCAGTGAAGAGCAAATTCTTATTTACAATGACGGCCTAGGAACAGTGGGTTAACTGCCTTGTTCAGTGGCAAAATGACAGATTTTTACCTTGTCAGCTCGAGGGTTCGATCTAGCAACCTTTAACCACTAGACTACCTGCCGCCCCACAAACCATTAATCCATTTGTC
>NC_060184.1:65272947-65302947 GCF_021184085.1 Oncorhynchus gorbuscha
GCACTGTGATAGACTGCATCCAGTTTGCTGACTAGAGTATTGGAAGCTATTTTGTAGATGACATCGCCGAAGTCGAGGATCGGTAGGATAGTCAGTTTCACTAGGGTAAGTTTGGCGGTGTGAGTGAAGGAGGCTTTGTTGTGAAATAGAAAGCCAATTCTAGATTTGATTTTGGATTGGAGATGTTTAATATGAGTCTGGAAGGAGAGTTTACAGTCTAGAACAGACACCTAGGTATTTATGGTTGTCCACATATTCTAGGTCGGAACCATCCAGGGTGGTGATGCTGGTCGGACGGGCGGGTGCGGCCAGCGAACGGTTGAAAAACATGCATTTGATTTGACTAGCGTTTAAGAGCAGTTGAAGGCCACGGAAGGAGTGTTGTATTGCATTGAAGCTCTTTTGGAGGTTAGTTAACACAGTGTCCAAGGAAGGGCAATAAGTATACAGAATGGTGTCGTCTGCGTAGAGGTGGATCAGGGAATCGCCCGCATCATACATATATCAAATACTAGCACACTACTTAGCAAGTTTAACAAAATAAAAACAAGTTATATGACAACTAGCTGCCTCTTTTAACCTCTAAACACACAGAGTTTAGTGGTTAAAAGGCTTCCTTCCATTGGTGTACAGACCGACTTTTACGTATAGTTCTCTGTTTGTTCTGTTTGTTAAGACACAGAAAAACCGTGGGGCAGACTACGAGACTAACTGACTAACTTCAGCTCATCTTCCAATCGATACTTTTCCGTCTCTAATCAAATTAAATAAATATCCTGCTGGCATTAAGGAAGATAGATGGCTGATTGGACCGCCAAGTCCGATCTTTTCTAATATCTTAGCGTTCATGACAATTCACGACTAATTGCTCTCTCAAACCAGCGCCACCACTACTGTTACCATCGCCTACTCAGCATTAATCAATCATTTTAATTTAGGACGGCCCCCTTTCCTCTCCTTCATCCCTCGCTCCTCTCCTTCATCCCTCGCTCCTCTCCTTCATCCCTCGCTCCTCTCCTTCATCCCTCGCTCCTCTCCTTCATCCCTCGCTCGTTTCCCCATCACCTTGTTTGTTTATTGTTGTTGAAAATGGAGTGCTTAGAAGAACAAAGGCTGCTAGTTCATTTATTCGCCCGACCCAGCCGTGTGCACTACTTCGTTTGTTCGTTCCGTCGTTCCTCTCCTCCTCTCCTTCGCATTTCACTGTCACCCGACTCGTAATTAACATTAACATCGCCATCACTTCATTCACAATTCAAATCCCTTTCTCTCCCTCTCCCTCTCTCCTCTTTAGGTATCTTAGATTGACGATTTTTCTTATTCAAATACAGCATTTGATTTTAGCCCCCCCTTCATGTGCCATAATGTCTCCTTTTATCCAACATACAATGGCAGTTTACTGAACAACCTCCAACGACTTCCAAATGCTGAACAAGACAACAAAAATAAGAGGGTTGACGCAAAGGAGGAGAAATGCAACACTCCTCTCCTCCCCTTATCTTCAACGCTAATGGTCGGTCCAAGATGGGAATCTCTCTCTCTCTCTCTCTCTCTCTCTCTCTCTCTCTCTCTCTCTCTCTCTCTCTCTCTCTCTCTCTCTCTCTCTCTCTCTCTCTCTCTCTCTCTCTCTCTCACACTCTCTCTCACACACTCTCTCTCACTCACACACTCTCTCTCACCTTTGCTCTCTTCCTGTGCCCAGGGCAGGCATCACTGTTAGCGAAAGCATTCCTTGCCCTGTTGGCAGTGTTCCAAGAAGACGTGTGTGTTCCCTCGCCAAAATCCACCACTCTGCGTGTGAACTTCACCACATCGACAAACATCAACAAACACAAGGACAGGAACACATGCAAGCGCTAAAGCGCACACACACACACCTGATAGGCTGTCTACTCAGATATTAGTATGCAGAACGCAGAACGCAACAAAATGCATGAGTACCAGCCTCCTCCCATTCATTAGGGAAAACAGAAGGCCATATAGCTGCCATTTAACCCCCCTTCACACACACACGCGCACACACGCACACGCACATGCACACACACACACACACGCACGCACACACGCACGCGCATGTGCACACGGACGGGCCCACGCACACGCACACACACACACACACACACACGCACGCACGCACGCACGCACGCACACACACACACACACACACACACACACACACACACACACACACACACACACACCAGTAGAGGCTGCTGAGGGGAGGACGGCTCATAAAAAGGAGGAGGAGGAGGATGGAGAAGGAGGAGGAGGATGGACAACGAGGGGTGATGTCTGGAGAAACCAGCCGCACACACTCGGCTCTCAATCCCCCCTCGCCATGCAACAAGTGTCAGAGTGAACACTGGCTCGTTGCTCTTCAGTCATGTCTGCATCTAGTTGGCAGCAGGCCAGCTCTGCCATCTGTCTCCCCCTCTCCTCCCTCTCTTCCCCCTCTCCAATCTGCTCCACATTTCCCATCATTACGACGTGCCTGCCATCTTTATGGCATATCGGAGACACGCACCCCCTCGCCCCTCCCCCTCTCTCTTTTGCGCCCCTCTCCTCCTCCTTGTGCCCCTCTCTTCACGCCCTCTCTTCCCATGCACCCCTGTTTCCGCGCCCACTCTGATACAGAGCTCTCTCAGGGTCCAGGTGGCATCGCATGCCCTCATTCTTCCTCTCCTCGCCACTCCGCTCGCCACCACGGAAACCACAGAGCCCAACGGAAACACGGAAAAAAGCAACAAACTTTCACATCCTGTTTGCGACTGGCTGGCTTCCTGTGCCCGGGGCTCATTGTTGATTATTGACATTGTTGATGTTGTTGTTTGTATTTCCACAGTACTCGGATCTGTCGATGTTCTGTTCTCCACCAGGATTATACTATACGGGAACGTTGGCATATACCCTGGAAACATGTTTTCTCAGAGCTGTTGTTGTGGTCCGTGGTGCTGCTGTCCGGACGCTGGCACCACACACACACACACACACGCACACACATGCACTCACACACACATAACAAAGCTGAAGCCGGATCCTTTCTCTAGAAGCTCTCTGCCACCACCTCCGCCTCTTGCCTCGGAAGAACTGGGAATGCCACGGGACCTACCACACACACACACACACACACACACACACACACACACACACACACACACACACACACACACACACACACACACACACACACACACACACACACACACACACACACACACACACACACACACACACACACACACACACACACACACACGCTGGGATCTAACACACACACACAACACACGCATCGGGCTGGCCGTTTGAAACTACGGGAAAGTGAATATCAATGAAGTATTGATTTCTTGTAAGATTTTGTCAATTTCAAAGGCAAAGACAAAGGGGGTAGCTTAAGGAGCTCGCCGGCGGGAGAGAGACGCCGCAAATTAGACTATAAACACAGACGGGGAATAAACGAACGAACGGAAGACAAACGGCTCGTTTCTTATGTCTATTATTTTTTTATTTTTTTTGCCCTCTGGAAAAAATTAATACTGGATGTAGAAAGACAAGAAGAGAAGACAATGGTATCCGTTTGGAGGCGGTCGTGTGGCGAGCGGGCAGGCGGGGGTTAAAAGCAAAAGCTGCAGAGAGAGAGAGAGAGAAGGGGGGATAATTAGGCAGCTTGCTACCTAGCCCTCATCAGTATGCTGAATATGCAAATTTGCCGGCTGGCTTTTCTCTGTGGATCAGAAGGCAAGCGGAGCGGAGATGAATTAACGACTATTATACCCACAGAGGAGAGGAGAGGCGGATTTATGTAAACGAGGGATGAGGAGAACAGAAGAGACGAAACAGAGGAGGAGGCAGTGTGGTATTCAAGAGCCACCATAACTCTACTGTATGGATAAAGACTGCATGGAGGATGTACACACACAGAGATTCCCACACTTTCTGGATGATACCTCACACATACTGATTCACAGACTGCATTGGATTACCTCCACACACACATGGACACACACAAATTCCTCTATTGTTTATGCACTGAAAATACAGAAAAAGCTAATTATCCCGGCGTCTTCAGCCCCATTACAACTCTATATTTATCTGCATACTGATTGGCTGCTTTACTGGCTGATAATTACCTACCGCTCACTGGAATACCAAATCATAGAGCGAGACGCAGAACGAGCTAGCGAAAGAGAAAAAAGAGGAGAGGAGGAATGCAAAGGCGTTAATGATATCCAGCAGGAAGACTGTCATCTGCATGATGACAACAGGAAAATGATAATGAACCTTTGGTTCTTCTCCACAGATAAGACGAGAGGGATGGGACGAGGAGGAGAGGAGAGGGGGAACCAGGAAACTCCCTTTGTTCTTCCAGTGTTGCTGAGATGAGCTGATCCCACACGGTTTGGATTTATATACAAATGTTTGTTTGAAAAAACCATAGGACAGTTCCGCTGCACTTAGGATGGAGAAAAAGACAGAAGGAGAGTAAAGAAGACTTCTCCTCCATTTTGGATGTATCTGTGGTGGTTATGTCCTGGTACTCTGCTCCATTTGGTTTTGTTTCGCTGGAACTTGGTCTGCTCGTATCGCCAAGGAGTAGCCAAACACACTCACACACACACACACACACACACACGCACACACACACACACACACACACACACACACACACACACACACGCACACGCACACGCACACGCACACGCACACGCACACGCACACGCACACGCACACACACACGCACACACACACACACACACACACACACGCACACTCACACACACACACACAATGACTCCCTCGCTTGCCGTTTTGCATATTCGCATGCCGCCCCGCCTGCCTGAAAGGATTAAACAGGTGCATGTAAAACAGTGGTATGCAAAACGGACTAGTATGCCTGCTATATAGTAATGAGGGAAAGAGGGGGTGAGGTGGGTGAGAGAGGTGTAGAGAGGGAGTGAGGAATGTGGGAAACAGGGAAGAGAGGGAGGTGAGTCGATGTGGGAGGGCTGAGGGGGGTGAGGAGGTGGAGTCCTGTTGACACTTAAAGGGGGCACGTGTGTGGTGAAGAAGGGGTGTGATGCGATGTGGGAGGGCGAAGCGTTTAGACGAGGTGGTGTTGGTACTAAAAAGGGGCACGTGTTTAGGGGGAGGGAGAAGGGGGTGAGGGGAGTGTGGGAAGGAAGAGGGGGCAAGGGGGTGCATGCTGGCATTACAAGGGGGGGGCTTGTACAAGGCGGAGGGGGTTGAGATGATATGCATGAACACACACACATATACTGTAGACCAGCACACCGTCACTGTGCCAGACACACACACACCAACCTGCCACAACACACACACGTCTGGGTTCTCGGGGGAGTTTGCCAGAAGGTGTGTCAGCCAGTGAGATGACGAAGCAGAGAAACTCCCCCAAGGAACCACGTGGAGATATAGAGCCTGGTAGAGAGATGGAGCGGGCCAGCCTGCCAGAGGGGGCACTGGGTCATACACACTGTGACACACACAGGCACACACACGCCCACGCACACACACACACTGGGATACACAAACTGAGACACACACACCCACACACACAGACACACATGCACTGTGATACACGTGCCCTAGGACACACACAAACACACACACGCATGCTCAGGTTCAGACACGGGTGTTGGCACAGAGCCAAAGACAGACACGTTGTGCTTGGGGCGACACTGGAGCCATGTATCACCTCTAGTGGGATGTTCTCATCAGTGGCGTATGGAGATAGCTCTGCCATTTGATGTTTTATAAGATGTTTGTGCACACAGAGGTCACCATTTAAACTTTTTGTGGAACATTAATGTACATTTTTTGATGAATTCCAGCATTATCCCATAGAATTGTATCAAAGAATGCAACGTAGATTCTACCTCCTTTAGTGCACCCACAGAGAGGTGTGTGTGAGGGAATACAACCCCACACATGTTCAATGTTGTTGATGATTGTAATCAGGATGTCCATATGTTTTTTCTATAATATATACAGTCCCAGTCAAATGTTTGGACACACCTACTCATTCAAGAGTTTTTCTTTATTTTTACTAGTTTCTACATTGTAGAATAATAGTGAAGACGTTACAACTATGAAATAACACATATGGAATCATGAAGTCACCAAAAATGTGTTAAAGAAATCAAAATGTATTTTAGATTTTAGATTCTTCAAAGAAGCCACCCTTTGCCTTGATGACAGCTTTGCACACTCTTGACATTCTCTCAACCAGCTTCATGAGGTAGTCACCTGGAATGCATTTACATTGACAGGTGTGCCCTTCCAGTCACCTGGAATTTATTTCCTTCTTGATGTGTTTAAGCCAATCAGTTGTGTTGTGACAAGGTAGGAGTGGTATACAGATGATAGCCCTATTTGGTAAAAGACCAAGTCCATATTATGGCAAGAACAGCTCAAATAAGCAAAGAGAAACAACAGTCCATCATTACTTTAAGACATGGAGGTCAGTGAATATTGAAAATTTTAAGAACTTTCTTCAAGTTTCTTCAAGTGCAGTCCCAAAAACCATCAAGTGCTATGATGAAACTGGCTCTCATGAGGACCGCCACAGGAAAGGAAGATCCAGAGTTACCTCTGCTGCAGAGGATAAATTCATTAAATTTAACAGCCTCAGAAATTGCAGCCCAAATAAATTCTTCACAGAGTTCAAGAAACAGACACATCTCAACTTCAACTGTTCAGAGGAGGCTGCATGAATCAGGCCTTCATGGTCCAATTGCTGCAAAGAAACCACTACTAAAAGATACCAATAAGAAGAAGAGACTTGCTTTGGCCAAGAAACACAAGCAATGGACGTTAGACCGGTGGAAATCTGTCCTTTGGTTCAATGGGTACATTTCAGTCCAATGAGGCCAACCGCTGTGTCTTTGTGAGATGCAGAGTAAGTGAACAGATGATCTCTGCATGTGTGGTTCCCACCGTGAAGCATGGAGGAGGAGGTGGGATGGTGTGGGGGTGCTTTGCTGGTAACAGTCAGAGATTTATTTAGAATTCAAAAGACACTTAACCAGCATTGCTACCACATAATTCTGCAGCGATACGCCATCCCATCTGGTTTGGGATTAGTGGGACTATCATTTGTTTTTCAACCAGACAATGAGCCAACACACCTCCAGGCTGTGTGAGGGCTATTTGACCAAGAAGGAGAGTGATTGAGTGCTGCGTCAGATTACTTCGCCTCCATAATCACCCGGCCTCACCCAAATTGAGATGGTTTGGGATGACTTGGACTGCAGAGTGAAGAGAAAGCAGCCAACAAGTGCTCAGCATATGTGGGAACTCCTTCAAGACTGGAAAAGCATTTATCATGATGCTGATTGAGAGAATGCCAAGAGTGTGCTAAGCTGTTATAAATGCAAAGGTTGGCTACTTTGAAGAATGTAAAATATAAAATATATTTTGATTTGTTTAACATGTTTTTGGTTACTACATAATTCCATGTGTATTATTTCATAGTTTTGATGTCTTCACTATTATTCTACAATGTAGAAACTAGTAAAAAAAAAATATTTAAAAAACTTGAATGAGTAGGTGTGTCCAAACTTTTACTGTATATTTTTAAGAATATATTTGCTGTGATGAATGTATAATTTATTTTGGAGTCTTTACTCCTGAACTAGGCCTTGGTCTGGTACAGATCTTCTAAAACTAGATCTGCAGTACAGTACAGAAATAGAGCACATAGATCAGTGAGGGTGCTATTGCTATCCGATTTATGTTGAGTTCCAGCTGGTCCTAATCTATCCAATTGTTTTCCCATTCACAACCAAGATAGTTTGAGTGATCATCCTCTTTAAGATGCAAGCTAGCTTAGCGTCTTAGCTTTCATCCATGTAAATGAATCATCAGCACTGAGATTGGGTTACTGCTAATACTCCCCAACACAGACCAAAGGTTACTTAAAGGCCTTTTAGTCATACACACTATTACAACAGACACACACACACATACACTGATCTACAGCAGACTCATCAGGGCATTACACTCTATTTCCTGACACAAATTAGGCTAGGGCATAATAAACAGGCTAATGTGAGCTAGCGGCTAATGGCAAGCTGAGTAAACTAACATTGTTAATGGGGCCTAGAATAGCAACGGCTGCTGTAAGAGCACAGTTCACAGTCTGGTTGGAGAAGAGACAGTTGATGGAGTAGTGGCTGGCATGACTGTCCTCTGTAAGGCTCTGTCTGAGCCCGCTAAGCTATTAATCAATCGATCATTCATATTTTCAATCAGTGAAATGTAATTGTTAAGTCTAATTTTACAACAGTTGTAAAGAATTCTTTACAGTAACCCACCTAAACGGTCAAAGCCCGAGCGGCAACACAGTTCCTAGAAAGAAATCCAGACCAGGAGGGCGGTGGTGGAGGGTGAGTACTATTCTCCTCTGGCTAGGCAGTGACACTAGGAATATAATGCTTCATAAGTGTCAGCGTGTAAGGCCTGTGTGTGTTGCCCGCGGTAGCTCAGCTGAACAATAAACTATCATTTGATTGATGGGGAATTGCAGCGGTCCATCTAACGCAGCTAGGCTCTTACCCCGGGCACCGCAATACCTCACAAACCTATGTGTCATATTTCTAAGAGCGAGAGAGAGAGAGAGAGATCGGGGGGGAATGAAATTAAAAATAATATATATACATTTTTATGGTTAATGATGACAGTCTTGGTGTGTTTGATTGTGCTGCAATGGCTGTATGTATAAAAAAAGACATCACAGATGTGGAAGAGTAGCGTTCTCTGCTGGCATTTAGAATACACAGAACTGAACATTCTGATTCTAGAAGTGTAGAACTTCAAGATATAACATTTATAAGGCCTTAGAGTTGCTGATGGTTTGGGTTGTATTGGTCTTCACTACGAATGTGATTTTAGGCACTTACCCTAACCTGTAATGGTCCAGTTCAGTCAAAACTATGAGGTTGAAATAATACTGTGAAATTGTGGTGAAAAGGATGATACTGCCCTTTTAGTATAAGAACTGTTTGAAAACACTGCCTAAAATGTCAGCCTGTTTTGGTGGGATGGAGTGTTGGCCTTCCATGGTGACATCACTGTGTGGTAAATTAGTTAATAGACCAAAAAGAGAGTTCCAAACCTCTCTGCCACTAAGACCACTCCCAGACAGTCCTAGCTAAATTCTTGCTTGAGACATCACCCGTTGGGAAGAAGCAATCTTTCTTTATTTTGACAATTTTAATTGAAAACAATCACAGTAAGGTACATAATTGTTACCCAGAAATAATTTGATAATGAGATAAAAACAGCTGCGTTGGACCTGTAGCATTCTCTCAACCCTGGTCATAGCCCGAACCCCGACAGAGAGAAAATAAGCAATGTTTTTTGTGCTTTGCTCATCTGTTTTCTATTGCCACTTTTGGCCTTTCTGTCATGGTGACCTAGTGACTACCATCTTAGGCCTCTCTGAAACATGACATCACCTTCAATAGGTGGTAGGTATCCCAGCAGTTAAAAGCATTGGGCCTCTAACTGAAAGGTTGCTGGTTTGAATCCCTGAACAGACTAGGTAAAAAAATATGTCAATGTGCCATTGAGCAAAGCACTTAACCCTAGTTGCTATGGAAAAGAGTATCTGCTAAATGTCAATTTGTTAGGGAGGATTTCTCAATGATCACCCCTCCCTGAGTTTCAACACACACATGCAAATATCTGTTTCTCATCACACTAAGTTTGGCCACCTCAAACAAATGCTTTCTGAGTGGCTATGCTGTGTGCTCCCCATAGACAATGTGATTCTCATTTGTAAAAGCATATCTGGGAGAGTATGAAATGGATTTCATGTAGAACACTGGGGAAATCATGTGTTTGCTGTGTGACACACACTTAGGCTAGTCCGCCCTGCTATTAGTACCTCTGGAGATGGCTCCAACAGTATATGATTTGTGTCAAACATGACAGAGTGATTTGACTGGGTGGTGGTGAGGAGAGTGACAGCGGCATGAATAAACATGGTGTCTGGGATGTGATCTCCTGAAGACTAATGCTTAGTGATAAACCAGTGGGCAAGGCCAAGGGCACGTATCAGGGGAAGCCTTTTAAACTGGGGGTGTTTAACTCTGACACACACATACTATCTCAAGGTCACTATGGTCCACTAGACATGATGGCATCTGTTGAATATTCCAAATGAGTCTAATTGACGGGATGCTCGTTAGAATGTTCAAGGAACATTGAAGTGCAGAGAAGAATCCAGGTAATAACGGTCAGAATCAGTCTCTTTCAATGAAATATATGTCTCAAACCAAGTGATGAAGCAAATGATGCAGCTTCAGTGAAAACATCCTTCCTATGCGGTACCTACCGGGAGCTGTACTGTTGTCACACCCTGACCTTAGAGATCCTTACTTTCTCTATGTTTGGTTAGGTTAGGGTGTGACTCGGGTGGGAAAGTCTATGTTTTCTATTTCTTTGTTTTTGGCTGAGTGTGGTTCCCAATCAGAGGCAGCTGTCTATCCTTGACTCTGATTGGGGATCAAATATAAGTTGTCATTTTCCTTTTGGGTTTTGTGGGATCTTGTTTTTTTGTGTGTGTTTTTTGCCTGACAGAACTGTGTACTTTCGTTTTCGCTTTTGTTATTTTGTTTGAGTGCTTTTTGAATATTAAAATCATGAACACTTTCCACGCTGCGCCTTAGTCCACTCTTCATTCTGCAACCGAGAGCCGTTACAGCTGTGAATGTCTGATTGCTTATTTCAACAGCATCACTCGATGCCCATAATGCTCTTCTCTTTTCTGCTGGGTTGTTGTTAGTGTCTCAGATGAGGCACCTATCTACTGTAAAATGGAGGCAAACCATTTCTCCCTTTGAAGCTGATGTTTCAATTCCTTCCATCTCTGAAGGTTATGATGTCATCCGACATTAATGGGTTTTATTCCTCAGTAATTTTACGATCTGCCCATGAAACCCAATACCCTCCCTTTCCTATTAAAGAATTTGCCTCTTTTTTTTACAAGAGCGAGCTGATAGATGTTTAAAAATGGGGTTTTCCTGCACTTTGTTCTGGTCAGCCGGCCCAGACAAAATCTATTAGATTAAAAATCAGTCACTGCGACAACGGGAGAGCGGACAAAATGCAAATCACAAAGGGCAACGGAAAAGCCTATCCCTGGAAGTCGCTGCAACTGGCCCCGGCTTTTTCTTCTTGTCCTTTTTTATTACAAATTGAGACCAAATAGCTTTGGAAGGCAGAGGGGGGATCCATTTCTCGCTGATTCAAACCAGCAGTATGTAGAGTAGTATTTATGACACGGCTCTCCAATGTGTCTGACAATTCATTTGAGCGGAGAGTCTTTATAGCCTTATTCAAACAGGGGACTGTGTTAAATAGCAATGAGAGAAGAGGGAAGTACAGGACTAAGAATATACTTATGTAAAATATAAAGCAGAAATAGAGGGCGTGGGGGCATGGTACATTTAACAGTGAATGTGGGTTTCTGTGATGTCCATAGTTAGAATAGCGGATGTTTCCGGCTGTTGCTGGAGTTTGATCGGGTCAGTTGAAACCTTCTAAGGAGGGACTTTTTACAGCACTGTGATGTCAGTTTTCTATTACGTAGTTCTATAGTTGTACAAGTCCTCATGGAAAAAAAAATCTATGGTCTAATTTGCCATTTGTGACTTGAACTGACAACACTCTAGACATGGCCACTAACCCTCTTCATAGTTACGTCCTCTCCACAAACACTACATTTACTAATAGATCCATAGCTCATCCATTGTCCTAGGTACACTCCTAGGGATTAGAGCTATGTAAGATGTGTCTCAATGCCTCTTGAGCCACAGTCAATCCTCTCAGGATCAACTAAAAACTACTAGAAGAAACATACAAACTCATTGTGTTTACATTGCCAGAAGAGACAGCATCCACTTAATGCTAATAGCATGATTTGCATCAAGGATTTAGAGGCAAAACGTCATAGACACACACATTATCCTTTATACGTTGTGAAACATGTTGCATCTTATTTGTCTTTCATAATGCTTTCTGTACATCTATCTTAGCAGATAAAACAATGAACTAACACTCTCTTCTCCCATCTCTCGCTCTCTCCCTCTCTCTGGTGCCTCTGACCATCAAATAGACCTCAAAATCCACCTTTCATGGCATGGATCCATTGATCTGTGTGACCCAGCAGGGTTCCTATTCAGCAGGCAGGATAATGTCCTCATTATGGCTGAGCCTCGTCAGCGATCACTCTATGATTATCATATCTCATTAAGTTAGCCTGGCAGGGGAGAGAAGGACCTGTCACCCAGAAGCACCACATCACACTGTCTGCATGACCAGGAGAATACACTGGGGATGGGCCATAAAATACCCACTGAAACAACATCTTTATTAGGATTAGAATGGAGATGTTTGTCAGTGGAAGTTTTGCAGATTCACACATTATAGAATGAGAATTCTTATGTCTTTGGTGGATGAACATGAATCCAGGAGATTATTTAGATTGAATGTAGGTTATTAT
Organism: Oncorhynchus gorbuscha; assembly: GCF_021184085.1. Lineage (NCBI taxonomy): Eukaryota > Metazoa > Chordata > Actinopteri > Salmoniformes > Salmonidae > Oncorhynchus > Oncorhynchus gorbuscha. The sequence goes on from NC_060184.1 coordinate 65,285,471, forward strand.
ATAATGGCTAAACATGCCACCATTTTATACATAGGGAAAGAGGGAGGGACAAAGAAAACATGACAGAAGTACATGCCATTGCGAAACAGGCAAACAGACTACTATGGAAGCAATACATACAGTATCTAGACCACCTTTACTCCATACACAGAGATGTGTACAAAGCTCTCCCTCGCCCTCCGTTTGGCAAATCTTACCATAATTCTGTCCTCCGAAATCCTGCTTACAAGCATAAATTAAAGCAGCAAGCATCAGTGACTCGGACTATAAAAAAGTGGTCAGATGAAGCAGATACTAAACTACAGGACTGTTTTGCTAGCACAGACTGGAATATGTTACGGGATTTATCCAATGGCATTGAGGAGTACATCACATCAGTCACTGGCTTTATCAATAAGTGCATAAAGGACGTCGTCCCCACAGTGACTATACGTACATACCCCAACCAGAATCCATGGATTACAGGCAACATTCGCACTGAGCTAAAGGGCAGAGCTGCCGCTTTCAAGGAGTGGGACTCAACCCGGAATCTTATAAGAAATCCCGTTATGCCCTATGACGAACAATCAAACAGGCAAAGTGTCAATACAGGACTAAGATCCAATTGTAGAAATCAACACCATAGTGCCCTAAATGTTAATCACTGAAATAAGGACCCTGGGACTAAACCCCTCCCTCTGCAACTGGATCCTGGACTTCCTGACGGGCCGCCCCCAGGTGATAAGGCTAGATAACAACACATCCGTCACGGGAGTCCCTCAGGGATTCGTGCTCAGTCCCCTCCTGTACTCCGTGTTCACTCATGACTGCATAGCCAGGCACGACTCCAACACCATCATTAAGTTTGCTGATGACACAACAACGATGATACAGCCTATAGGGAGGAGGTCAGAGACCTTACCACCTGATCACCGATAACGATGAGACAGCCTATAGGGAGGAGGTCAGAGACCTTACCGTGTGGTGCAAGGACAACAACATCTCCCTCAATGTGATCAAGACAAAGGAGACGATTGTGAACTACAGGAAAAGAAGGACCGAGCACGCCCCCTTTCTCATCGACGGGGCTGTAGAGGAGCAGGTTGAGAGCTTCAAGTTCTCTGGCGTCTACATCACCAACAAACTAATGTGGTCCAAGCACACCAAGACAGTCGTAAAGAGGACGCGACAAAGCCTATTCCCCCTCAGGACACTGAAAAGATTTGGCATGGGTCCTCAGATCCTCAAAAGGTTTTACAGCTGCACCATCGAGAGCATCGTGGCAGGTTGCATCACTGCCTGGTAGGGCGATTGCTCAGCCTCCGACCTCAAGGCACTACAGAGGGTAGTGGGTACAGCCCTGTACATCACTAGGGCCAAGCTTCCTGCCATCCAGGACCTCTATACCAGGTGGTGTCAGAGGAAGGCCCTAAAAATCATCAAAGACTCCAGCCACCCTAGTCATAGACTGTTCTCTCTGCTACCGCACGGCAAGCGGTACCGGAGCGTCAAGTCTAGGTCCAAGAGGCTTCTAAACAGCTTCTACTCCGTAGCCATAAGACTCCTGAACAGCTAATCAATTGGCAACTTTTATTATCTATGCATCGTCACTTTAATAACTCTATCTACATGTACATATTACCTGAATTCCCTCGACACCAGTGCCCCCGCACATTGACTCTGTACTGGTACCCCCTGTATATAGCCCCGCTATTGTTATTTACTGCTGCTCTTTAATTATTTGTTATTCTTATCTCTTACTTTTTGGGGTGTTTTGTTTTTTAAACTACATTGTTGGTTAAGGGATTGTGAGTAAGAATTTCACTGTAAGGTCTACACATGTTGTATTCGGCGCATGTGACACATACAATTTGATTTGAGTATCCATTTGTTATTCTGCAGGTGGATCTTAGAGAGCCCAGCAGATTGTCTACAGACATCAGAGGGACTGAACCAAGATCTGCAGAGGTCTCGCTGACCTATGTTTATTTTCATATTTCCTCTGACGTACAAGGCTACTGTGTGTGTGTGTGTGTGTGTGTGTGTGTGTGTGTGTGTGTGTGTGTGTGTGTGTGTGTGTGTGTGTGTGTGTGTGTGTGTGTGTGTGTGTGTGTGTGTGTGTGTGTGTGTGTGTGTGTGTGTGTGTGTGTGTGTGTGTGTGTCTTGGGAGCGAGGGGCTAAAAATCCTGAGGTAATCTCAGGCACAAAGGCAATGTCATTATAGACAGGGGGGGACATTATTCTTAAATGGCAACCGATGCAGCGCCTAGACAGGAGATAAGGTGGGGAAAAAATATGGGGGAGAGAAAAGAGGGTAGAGGGAGGAGGAGGAGGAGGAGCACTAGAATTTGTCACGGGCAGATAAAACATGTGATGATAGCGGTGTTTTTTTTTACCCTCCTCTCTCTCTGTGTCTAGGTCTCTCTCTATCTCTCTCTATCTCTCTGTCTAGGTCTCTCTCTATCTTTCTCCATCTCCATCTCCATCTCTCTCTCTCTCTCTCTCTCTCTCTCTCTCTCTCTCTCTCTCTCTCTCTCTCTCTCTCTCTCTGTCTCTCTGTGTCTAGGTCTCTCTCTCTGTGTCTAGGTCTCTCTCTGTCTCTGTGTCTAGGTCTCTCTCTCTCTCCATCTCTCTCTCTCTAACTCTCGCCCCTCTCTCTTTTTGAGGTTTATCTGACATACGATGAATGCAGCAGTTTTATCTGAGTAGACAAAGGAGAGGTGACATGCAGGCTGGCTCTGATGGCTGATATTTCAGGAGAAGAAGAGAAGATGTGGCTGTGTGTCTCTGAGTGGATCTACTGGCTACTCTGCTCAGGATCTATGTAGTCTACAGGTTTTCTTTGTCTGTGGTTTATGCATTGACTCAATCAGCTTGCGTGTGCTTCTGTCTACATACGTACACGGAGCATACAAAACATTAGGAACATTATTTCCATGACATACACTACAGCAGCAAAAGTATGGGGACACCCCTTCAAATGAATGGATTCAGCTATTTCAGTCACACCCGTTGCTAACAGGTGTATAAAATCGAGCACACAGCCATACAATCTCTAAAGACAAACATTGGCAGTAGAATGGCCTTACTGAAGAGCTCAGTGACTGTCAACGTGGCACCGTCACAGGATGCCTCCTTTCCAACAAGTCAGTTCATCAAATTTCTGGCCTGCTAGAGCTGCCCCGGTCCACTGTAAGTTCTGTTATTGTGAAGTGAAAACGTCTAGGAGCCACAAAGGCTCAGCCACGAAGTGGTAGGCCACACAAGCTCACAGAACGGGACTGCTTAGTGCTGAAGCATGTAACAATCTTCACTCTTCAGTTACAACACTCAATACCAAGTTCCAAATTGCCTCTGGAAGCAACGTCAGTACAATAACTGTTCGTGGGGAGATTCATGAAATGGGTTTCCATGGCCGAGCAGCCGCAGACAAGCCTAAGATCACTATGCACAATGCCAAGCGTCGGCTGGAGTGGTGTAAAGCTCGCTGCAATTGGACTCTGTAGCAATGGAAACGCGTTCTCTGGAGTGATGAATCACACTTCACCATCATTTCCGTCCGACAGACAAATCTGGGTTTGGTGGAAGCCAGGAGAACGCTACCTGCCCCAATGCATAGTGCCAACTGTAAAGTTCGGTGGATGAGGAATAATGGTCTGGGACTGTTTTTCATGGTTCAGGCTGGGCCCCTTAGTTCCAGTGAAGGGAAATCCTAACTCTACAACATACAATGACATTCTAGATAATTCTGTGCTTCCAACTTTGTAGCAACAGTTCGGGAAAGTCCTTTTCCTTTTTCCAGAAATGGTTTGTCGAGATCAGTGTGGAAGAACCTGACTGGCATGAACAGATCCCTGACCTCAACCCCATCGAACACCTTTGGGATGAATTGGAATGCCGACTGCAAGCCAGGCCAATGACTCAACATCAGTGCACGACCTCACTGATGCTCTTGTGGTTGGATCGAAGGAAGGCCCCGCAGCAATGTTCCAACATCGAGTGAAAAGTCTTTCCAGAAGAGTGGTGTCTGTTATGGTAGCGAAGGGGGGACCAACTCCATATTAATGTCCATTATTTTGGGAATGAGATGTTCAACGAGTTTTGTATACTCACTACTATACTATATGTGTATTCATGCTGGGTGTATGAGTGTTCGCATACAGTCCATGTTTAGAACACTTACCATGGTCAATTCCAAACGCAAACTCCATTATCCTTTCGTTATGTGTTTTAAGTCCATTCTTTCTCAACCAACATTCAAAGTATTGAAAATCTAAGTGCAGTTTCCCCGTACATGTTTTGTGTAGATAGCTATGTGTATAGAGAAACAGCACTTAGTGCTTGTGTATTCATTCCACGGGTATAAAGCAGGTACAGTCCTTATGTTCACTGCTATATATTTGTCTGCTATATATACATGTATGTACTGTAGATGTATAGCTATAAAGCGTGTCTGTGACATTGTGTTGAGTAAAGCACACCAGCAGATACATTGATCAGAGGAGCTTGTTGTTGTCGGGCAGAACAGAGTAGAAAGTATAGATTTAGACAAATGAGACATCAGGGACTGAATACACTCCTTGACAGTGTCATATTAACTATTCACACCACCATGTTAAGGTAGAGAGACACACTGGTCTCTATTCACTGTCAAGGACTGCTTGCTAATGAACATTTAGTGGGTCAAGACTGCTTTGGCAGAGAATAATGGGTTGTTCCATTTGATTTTAATCACTTTTTGACAGCACCCCTTTTGATTTAAGCAAACATTTCTATACATATTTGCCAATGGTAGAAGAGGTCAGAAAGTGACTTTTTAGACCTGAATGCCAAAATAATTAGGTGACAAATGTGACCGACCGGCTCGATTCAGTCTTATGTAGAAACATTTGAAATGGTGTTTTTTACATTGGATAAAACTAGAGACTCAAAGCTACAAAATGGTATATCATACACTGCAGCTGAGGAACAATGGGAAAATAATTCTGCTTTGAAAGTTGATCAACTTTTAACCTCACTTTTGAGAAAATGGCTCTTGAAAGTTTTGGAACCTACTGGAGAGCACTTTTTTGTCTACACCCATTCAGCATCGTTCACACCCTTTTAAGATTTAGCCCCACCCATCTCTTTAAGGATTCACATGTGAGGCTACGTACTAAACAACCAAAGATTTTAAACGTATTCTGGATCTGTGTCCCGTCCACGGGACAGTTGAGCTAACATAGGCTATTGCAATTAGCATAAGGTTGTAAGTAACAAGAACAGTTCCCAGGACATAGACATATTTGATATTGGCAGAAAGCTTAACATATTGTTAATCTAACTGCACTGTCCAATTTACAGTAGCTATTACGGTGAAAGAATACCATGCTATTGTTTGAGGAGAGTGCACAGTTTTTGTCACGAGTCCGACCGAGGTTGTTTCCCCTTCCCGGGCGGGTGGAGCTCGGCGGTCGTCGTCACCGGCCTATTTCCTCCCCCTCCTTGTATGTTTAGTGGTAGCACCTGTTCATGTTAATTAGTTTGTCTTTATTAGACAGCCGGCCCGCCTGGTTGTTGTGCGGGATTATTTAAATGTAACCTTCGGCTCTGTTGTAAAGGTACGTGTTAGTGCCTGGTCGTGATTTTTTCCATTGTATTTTTTGATTCCCTGTGTTTGGGAACGTAACTTTTGTGAGCACCCTGTGGTGCGTTGGTGCTATTAAAAGACGCACAGCATTGAACTCTTTCTCCTGCATTTGACTCCACACCCACGACACCCGGAGCATTACAGAATCCCGCACCACAAAATTGAATGGAGTCAGCAGGAGCAGCAGCCAACCCTCTCCCATCGATGGAGGAATGGGTTCTCCACCACACCACCGTCCTCCATCGGATCGGATCCGCGATGGATCAAGTGATGGAGAGAATGGACAGATGGGAGAGGAGTGGTCTCCTCTCTCCACCTTTGGCACCCACGGTTCCGAATTCCAGCACCCTCCGTCTGACGCTACCGAGGGCTTATGATGGAGCGGCGGCGGGTTGCCAGGGGTTTCTGCTTCAGCTGGAGCTATACCTGGCCACCATCAGACCCACTCCCTCAGGAGCAGAGAGGGTGAGTGTCCTCATCTCCTGCCTCATGGGTCGTGCTCTGGAGTGGGCGAATGCAGTCTGGAATGGCCCAGACTCAGCGCGGGAGCACTACACAGAGTTTTCCTGCCGCTTCCGTGCCGTGTTTGATCACCCTCTAGACGGCTGAGCGGTGGGAGAACGACTATTTCATCTCAGGCAGGAGAGGAGGAGTGCCCAGGATTACGCGCTGGAGTTCCGGACCTTGGCAGCCGGATCTGGGTGGAACGACAGGGCCCTTATGGACCACTACAGGTGTAGTCTCCGAGAGGACGTCCGCCGGGAGCTAGCGTGTCGGGACACCACTCTGTCACTGGATCAGCTGATTGACATGTCCATTCGACTGGATAATCTGCTGGCTGCCCGCGGGCGTTCAGAGAGGGTTCTGTGCGTTCCACCACCCAGCCCCTCCGCTCCCATTCCAATGGAGTTGGGAGGGGCTGCGCCGAGGGGTACCGGAGGAGGAGGCCTTCCCTGCACCAACTGTGGTCGGAGAGGACACACGTCTGATCGGTGCTGGGGGGGTCCGTCTGGGAGTAGAGATGGCAGGCGGAACGCTTCTCGGTCACCCCAGGTGAGTCAGCATCAAAATCACCCAGAACCCCTTGTTGACCACATGTTTGTCTTAACCTTTTTCCTTCACTTTTTCCCCTCTTCCCAGCATAGGGCGCTAGTCGATTCAGGCGCAGCTGGGAACTTTATGGATCGCGGACTCGCCCTTAAGTTAGGGGTTCCGCTGGTGCCGATAGATTCTCCTTTTTCCGTGCACTCCCAAGATAGCCGGCCATTAGGATCAGAGATGGTCAGGGAGTCCACGGTCCCACTGGACATGGTGACGCAGGGGAATCATAGGGAGCGTATCAGTCTTTAAATTATTGATTCGCCTGCATTTCCAGTGGTGCTCGGGACTCCCTGGCTGGCCCGGCACCAGGGGTGGTCAGAGGAGTGTTCTGGAAGGTGTTTGGGAGTTTCCATCTGTGCCACGTCGGTGGAGAGTCCAGACCAGGGTTCCACGGTGTGCATTCCCCCTGAGTATGCCGATTTGGCAATCGCTTTCAGTAAAGTGAAAGCGACTAAATTACCACCTTATCGACCGGGAAGGGATTGTAAGATCGATCTCCAGGTAGACGCTGCGCTCCCCAAGAGTCACGTGTACCCACCGACCCAGGAGGAGACGTTGGCAATGGAGACATATGTCACGGAGTCGCTGGGACAGGGGTACATTCGGCCCTCCAATTCACCCGTCTCCTCGAGTTTCTGTTTTGTGAGGAAAAAGGAGGGAGGTTTGCGTCTGTGTATCGATTATAGAGGTCTAAACGCCATCACAGTGGGGTATAGTTACCCTCTACCTCTCATCGCTATGGCGGTGGAATCGTTCCACGGAGCGCAGTTCTTCACAAAACTGGATCTCAGGAGCGCGTATAGTCTGGTGCGTATTCGGAAGGGAGACGAGTGGAAAACCGCATTTAGTACTACATCCGGCCACTATGAGTACCTCGTCATGCCGTATGGGTTAAAAAATGCTCCAGCCGTTTTTCAATCTTTTGTAGACGAGATTCTCAGGGACCTGTGCGGGCAGGGAGTGGTTGTTTATATCGATGACATTCTGATCTACTCGGCCACTCACACCGCGCATGTGTCTTTGGTGCGCAAGGTGCTTGGTAGACTGCTGGAGCATGACCTATACGTCAAGGCTGAGAAATGCGTCTTCTCTAAACGAGCCGTCTCTTTTCTGGGATATCGCATTTCCACCTCGGGGGTAGTGATGGAGGGTGACCGCATTAGGGTCGTGCGTAATTGGCCGACTCCGACCATGGTAAAGGAGGTGCAGCGGTTTTTGGGTTTTGCCAACTACTACCGGAGGTTTATCCGGGGTTTTGGCCAGATAGCGGCTCCCATTACCTCACTGCTGAAGGGGGGCCCGGTGCGGTTGCAGTGGTCAGCAGAGGCGGACGGAGCATTCAACAAGTTGAAGGCGCTGTTCACTGATGCGCCCGTGTTGGCGCATCCGGACCCCTCTCTAGCATTCATAGTGGAGGTGGACGCGTCCGAGGCTGGGGTGGGTGCCGTGCTATCACAGCGCTCGGGTACGCCACCAAAACTCCGCCCCTGCGCTTTCTTCTCAAGGAAGCTCAGCCCAGCAGAGCGTAACTATGATGTGAGGGACCGGGAGTTGCTAGCGGTGGTTAGAGCTCTGAAGGTGTGGAGACACTGGCTTGAGGGGGCTAAGCACCCTTTTCTCATCTGGACTGACCACCAGAATCTGGAGTATATTCAGGCAGCTATTAGACGTCAGGCAAGGTCAGGCAAGGTCCACGTCTGGCAAGGTGGGCCATGTTCTTCATCCGTTTCCGTACATCCGTACAGCTATTAGACGTCAGGCAAGGTCATGCAAGGCCCACGTCAGGCAAGGTGGGCCATGTTCTTCATCCGTTTCCGGTTTACTTTGTCTTATAGACCGGGCTCCCAGAATGTGAAGGCTGACGCACTGTCCCGCCTTTACGACACAGAGGATGGGCCCACCGAACCTACTCCCATCCTTCCCGCCTCAAAGCTGGTAGCCCCAGTGGTATGGGAGGTGGACTAGGACATAGAGCGGGCGTTACAGGCTGAACCCGCGCCTCCTCAGTGTCCAGCGGGGCGAAGGTACGTGCCGCTTGGTGTTCGGGACAAACTGATTCGGTGGGCTCACGTCCTACCCTCCTCGGGTCATCCTGTGGTGACGAGGACAGTGGGGAGCCTTCAGGGGAGGTATTGGTGGCCTACGTTGGCTAAGGACGTTAAGGGTTATGTCTCCTCCTGTTCAGTGTGCGCTCAGAGTAAGGCTCCTAGGCACCTTCCTAGAGGGAAGCTACAACCCCTCCCCGTTCCACAGCGGCCATGGTCACATCTGTCCATAGATCTCCTGACCGATCTTCCGCCGTCTCAGGGGAACACCACGGTTCTAGTGATTGTGGATCGGATCTTTAAGTCCTGCCGTCTCCTCCCGTTCCCCAGTATCCCTACAGCCCCTCAGACTGCGGAGGCATTATTCACCCATGTCTTTCGGCACTACGGGATGCCGGAGGACATCGTTTCTGATCGGGCCCCCCAATTCACGTCTCGGGTATGGAGAGCGTTCATGGAACACTTGGGGGTCTCTGTCAGCCTGACCTCCGGTTATCACCCCGAGAGTAATGGGCAGGTGGAGAGAATGAACCAGGAGGTGGGTAGGTTTCTGCGGTCATATTGCCAGGATCGGCCAGGGGAGTGGGCACGATACATTCCCTGGGCTGAAATGGCTCAGAACTCACTATGCCACTCCTCTACTAACGTGTCCCCTTTTCAGTGTGTGTTGGGGTACCAGCCGGTCCTGGCACCATGGCATCCGAGCCAGACCGAGGCTCCTGCGGTGGAGGAATGGGTACAGCGCTCCAAGGAGACCTGGAGGGCCGTCCAGGAATCTCTACGACAAGCGAGTGGACGGCAGAAGAGGAGTGCTGACCGCCACCGCAGTGAGGCCCCCGTGTTTATACCGGGGGACAGGGTCTGGCTCTCGACCCAAAACCTACCTCTCCGCTTGCCCTGCCGGAAGCTGGGTCCGCAGTGTGTAGGGCCCTTTAATGTCCTGAGGAGAATAAACGAGGTGTGTTATCGATTACAACTCCCTTCCTATTATCGTATTAACCCCTCGCTTCATGTGTCTCTCCTCAGGCTGGTGGTAGCTGGTCCCCTGCAGGACAGTGAGGTTCCGGAGGTCCCCCCCCCCTCTGGACATGGAGGGGTCCCCGGCGTACACGATCCGAGCCATTCTGGACTCAAGACGCCGGGTGAGGGGCCTGCAGTACCTCGTGGACTGGGAGGGGTACGGTCCGGAGGAGAGGTGCTGGGTACCGGTGGGGGACATCTTGGATCCATCCATGTTGAGGGATTTCCATCGCTTCCATCCCGATCGCCCTGCACCTCGTCCTCCGGGGCGACCTCGAGGCCGGTGTCGGCGCGCTGCGGGAGCCACGCGTCAGGGGGGGGGTACTGTCACGAGTCCGACCGAGGGTGTTTCCCCTTCCCGGGCGGGTGGAGCTCGGCGGTCGTCGTCACCGGCCTATTAGCTGCCACTGATTGTTTTTCCTCCCCCTCCTTGTAAGTTTAGTGGTAGCACCTGTTCATGTTAATTAGTTTGTCTTTATTAGACAGCCGGCCCGCCTGGTTGTTGTGTGGGATTATTTCAATGTAACCTTCGGCTCTGTTGTAAAGGTACGTGTTAGTGCCTGGTCGTGATTTTTTCCATTGTATTTTTTAATTCCCTGTGTTTGGGAATGTAACTTTTGTGAGCACCCTGTGGTGCGTTGGTGCTATTAAAAGACGCACAGCATTGAACTCTGTCTCCTGCATTTGACTCCACACCCAAGACACCCGGAGCATTACAGTTTTAAACATGTAAAGTTATTCATTAACAAATTAGGCACATTTGGGCAGTCTTGATTGGATCAGTCTAAAACGTTGCATATACACTGCTGCCATCTAGTGGCCAAAATCTAAATTTCACCTGAGCTGGAATAATACATTATGGCCTTTTTCTTGCATTTCAAAGGTTATGGTACAAAAAATACAAAATAACTGTTGTTTTTTCTTTGTATTATCTTTTACCAGATCTATTGTGTTATATTCTCCCACATTCCTTTCACATTTCCACAAACTTGTTTCCTTTCAAAAAGTGTTTCCTTTCAAATGTCTACCAGGAATATGCATCTCCTTGCTTCAGGTCCTGAGTCACAAGCAGTTAGATTTGGGTATGTCATTTTAGGCAAACATTTTTTTTAAGGAGTGGATCCTTTAGAGGATTGCCAGCATGTGCTCTGGATGTTCGTGAATTCAGATAGTTGTCAGATTGACTGTTCGTAGATGTTGTCACGACGTTGGTCTGGGGGTAGGTTTAAGACAGTCATAAACACGTCTTCCCCCCCTTTTTCCTCTCTCTACCCTACTGATGTTACATTTGCAAAACCATTGGTTAACGTAGAGGTTCTGGGAACATCAGAAGTTGGGGGGAAATGAACTATATTCTGGTAATCCGACCAATTGAACATATGTGGTGGTACTTAATGAATATGATGTCAGTTCGGTTGTCATCTGAGACATTCTCATCAATGATAAGATGACAAACTCTGCAGTGGAAAGTCTACACATCAGAGTTATCGGATTCACATGGAATTGTTGTTCAATTCAATTGTTTGAATATGAAATTATTTGTGATGGGATGAAATGTGATTTTAGCTTTTAGCTTTCTGCTCAATCAGTGGCCCGCCCCTGTGAAGGGACATGGGCTATAAAAAATCAAACACGCCCTCCTCTTCCTTCCTATATAAAGTCTTGACGACAATATAACCTCCTGTTCCAAGGATGTGAGGACGACGGTCCGATGTCAGAATGGTTCAGATAATAACTACAGAACGAAGCCAACATCAGCGTGAGCTTTGGTTGCGAATGGTATGAACTTTGAACTCTTATTCACTACAGAATTGATACCTCCTAGCTGTTGAGTTAGCAACAGCAGCTGCAAATTTGGGTTAGGAAGGAACAGACAGAGTATCCCATATACAACACAACAACGTTACTACAACGTATCCAATTTACCAGCAGAGACATTCTTTAAATGACAAAGGACTCGGTTGGGCAACACGGCCTTCCATCTACCACCAACCTACCGAAGCGCAGCTCAGAGTAAATATTTATTGCATTTTCCTTTTCCAAATGGGCGGTAATTTAGAATGCATAAGATTCTGTATTTACGATAGCACAGCTTCGCCCTTTGTTCCTCAGTCTTCCCGCTCTTTCACTCAAACCCAGCCCTTTTCTTTTGTGTAACCAGCTGTCATATCTGTTCCGCCCGCTAGGGATGTTTTCCTTTATGAAGTTATTTGTAATCAAGTTATGATTTAATTATGTGAATGTGTAATTCTGTGTGATTAGTTAGGTATTTAGTAAATAAATAATTAAACCCAATTTTGTATTGCTGATTCAACTTTCAGATGAGACTGAATTAAGACGACGATTAATATTGACTGCTTTTGATGTAAAATATTACTAGGTCTTTAAGAGTTTATTGGGAAGATAACAGCTCTATAAATATTATTTTGTGGTGCCCCAACTCTCTAGTTAATTACAAAAACAGATAAAAATACACCTTATGGAACAGCGGGGACTGTGAAAAGACACATGCTAACACACTCAATCTACACACACGTTCACATGGATTTTGTATTGTAGATACACTGTAAAACCGGATAAATTCCGGCTACTCAAACATTTTGACGAAACCAATTGCCTAAAAAAAAGTTTAAAAAACGTTAATATCTGAAGTAAGCAGAACTACCATCATATGAGTAATATAAAAGCAGTTTTTTGGAGTAAGGAATTCTTCAATTCAACGCCCCCCACTAAGTCATTCCCTGCCTTTCTAAGGTCTTCGAAAGCCAAGTCAACAAACAGATTACCGACCATTTCAAATCTCACCATACCTTCTCTGCTATGCAATCTGGTTTCAGAGCTGGTGCACCTCAGCCACGCTCAAGGTCCTAAATGATATCTTAACCGCCATCGATAAGAAACATTACTGTGCAGACGTATTCATTGATCTGCCCAAGGCTTTCGACTCTGTCAATCACCACATCCTCATCGGCAGACTCGACAGCCTTGGTTTCTCAAATGATTGCCTCGCCTGGTTCACCAACTACTTCTCTGATAGAGTTGAGTGTGTCAAATCTGCTGTTCGAACCTCTGGCAGTCTCTATGGGGGTGGCACAGGGTTCAATTCTTGGACCGACTCTCTTCTCTGTATACATCAATGATGTCGCTCTTGCTGCTGGTGAGTCTCTGATCCACCTCTACGCAGACGACACCATTCTGTATACTTCTGGCCCTTCTTTGCACACTGTGTTAACAACCCTCCGGGCAAGCTTCAATGCCATACAATTCTCCTTCCGTGGCCTCCAATTGCTCTTAAATACAAGTAAAACAAAATGCATGCTCTTCAACCGATCGCTGCCTGCACCTGCCCACCTGTCCAACATCACTACTCTGGACGGCTCTGACTTAGAATACGTGGACAACTACAAATACCTAGGTGTCTGGTTACACTGTAAACTCTCCTTCCAGACCCACATCAAACATCTCCAATCCAAAGTTAAATCTAGAATTGGCTTCCTATTTCGCAACAAAGAATCCTTCACTCATGCTGCCAAACATACCCTTCTAAAACTGACCATCCTACGAATCCTCGACTTCGGCGATGTCATTTACAAAATAGCCTCCAATACCCTACTCAACAAATTGGATGCAGTCTATCACAGTGCAATCCGTTTTGTCACCAAAGCCCCATATACTGCCCACCATTGTGACCTGTACGTTCTTGTTGGCTGGCCCTCGCTTCATACTCGTTGCCAAACCCACTGGCCAAATCCATGTCATCTACAAGACCCTGCTAGGTAAAGTTCCTCCTTATCTCAGCTCGCTGGTCACCATAGCATCACCCACCTGTAGCACGTGCTCCAGCAGGTATATCTCTCTGGTCACCCCCAAAACCAATTCTTTCTTTGCCTCTCCTTCCAGTTCTCTGCTGCCAATGACTGGAACGAACTACAAAAATCTCTGAAACTGGAAACACTTATCTCCCTCACTAGCTTTAAGCACCAACTGTCAGAGCAGCTCACAGATTACTGCACCTGTACATAGCCCACCCATAATTTAGTCCAAACAACTATCACTTTCCATACTGTATTTATTTATTTTATTTATTTATTTAGCTTCTTTGCACCCCATTATTTTTATTTCTACTTTGCACATTCTTCCACTGAAAATCTACCATTCCAGTGATTTACTTGCTATATTGTATTTACTTTGCCACCATGGCCTTTTTTTGCCTTTACCTCCCTTATCTCACCTCATTTTCTCACATCATATATAGACTTGTTTATACTGTATTATTGACTGTTTGTTTGTTTTACTCCATGTGTAACTCTGTGTCGTTGTATGTGTCAAACTGCTTTGCTTTATCTTGGCCAGGTCGCAATTGTAAATGAGAACTTGTTCTCAACTTGCCTACCTGTTTAATAAAGGTGAAATAAAATTAAAATTAAAATTCCTCCAATAATTTCCAAATGTGCCTTACCTTTTTGATTGAATTGTAGTCACCTCCCATGACTGTATTAGTTAGTGACAGAGAGATATGATTGTTGAATTTGTTCATTTTCAGTCCTGTAGCCTTCACCAAGTGAGTTCCTAGGTGAATATGATCATCATACATACAGTATCATAAGGCCTTATACAGTAGCCTGAAACCTATTGTTTACAGGACACATCAGGCCCTCAAGTGGTTTTGCAAAGTTTTCCAAACATTTTTCCAATGATCCTCCAATCAGGAGTTCTAGAAAACCCGGGCAATTTAGCAACATTTTGCAACCCGAACTGTAAATCACATGTTGTCTTGCAAAGTGATGTGCAATTCCTATTGGAATCTAGCCAGCGTTAGGCTATCTAACGGTTTACATTTGTATTCACCCACTATGACTGCCAGGGTTAAGAACAGTGGGAGAAAACTACCTAAGCCATTTAAACTGTCCTTGGTTTCTCAAATGATTGCCTCGCCTGGTTTACCAACTACTTCTCTGATAGAGTTCAGTGTGTCAAATCGGAGGGCCTGTTGTCCGGACCTCTGGCAGTCTCTATGGGGGTGCCACAGGGTTCAATTCTCGGGCCGACTCTCTTTTCTGTATACATCAATGATGTTGCTCTTGCTGCTGGTTATTCTCTGATCCACCTCTACGCATACAACACCATTCTGTATACTTCTGGCCTCTCCTTGGACACTGTGTTAACTAACCTCCAGACGAGCTTCAATGCCATACAACTCTCCTTCCGTGGCCTCCAACTGCTCTTAAATGCAAGTAAAACTAAATGCATGCTATTCAATCTATCACCGCCCGCACCTGCTCGCCCGTCCAGCATCACTACTCTGGACGGCTCTGACTTAGAACAACTACAAATACATGGGTGTCTGGTTAGAATGTAAACTCTCCTTCCAGACTCACATTAAGCATCTCCAATCCAAATCTAGAATTGGCTTCCTATATCGCAACAAAGCATCCTTCACTCATGCTGCCAAACATACCCTCGTAAAACTGACCATCCTACCGATCCTCGACTTCGGTGATGTCATCTATAAAATAGCCTCCAACACTCTACTCAACAAACTGGATGCAGTCTATCACAGTGCCATCCGTTTTGTCACCAAAGCCCCATACACTACCCACCATTGCGACCTGTACGCTCTCGTTGGTTGGCCCTCGCTTCATACTCGTCGCCAAACCCACTGGCTACAGGTTATCTACAAGTCTCTGCTAGGTAAAGCCCCGCCTTATCTCAGCTCACTGGTCACCATAGCAGTACCCACTCGTAGCACGCGCTCCAGCAGGTACACTGGTCACCCCCAAAGCCAATTCCTCCTTTGGTCGTCTTTCCTTCCAGTTCTCTGCTGCCCATGACTGGAACGAATTGCAAAAATCTCTGAAGCTGGAGACTCACATCTCCCTCACTAGCTTTAAGCACCAGCTGTCAGAGCAGCTTTCAGATCACTGCACCTGTACATAGCCCATCTGTAAACAGCCCATCTATCTACCTACCTCATCCCCATACTGGTATTTATTTATTTATTTATTTATTTATTTTGCTCCTTTGCACCCCAGTATCTCTACCTGCACATTCATCTTCTGCCAATCTACCATTCCAGTGTTTAATTGCTATATTGTAATTACTTTGCCACCATGGCCTATTTATTTCCTTAACTTACCTCATTTGCACTCACTATATATAGACTTTTTGTTTTCTTCTGTTCTACTGTATTATTGACTATGTTTGTTTCTTCCATGTGTTGTTGTATGTGTCGAATTGCTTCGCTTTATCTTGGCCAGGTCGCAGTTGCAAATGAGAACTTGTTCTCAGCTAGCCTACCTGGTTAAATAAAGGGAACTTGTTCTCAACTAGCCTACCTGGTTAAATAAAGGGAACTTGTTCTCAGCTAGCCTACCTGGTTAAATAAAGGGAACTTGTTCTCAACTAGCCTACCTGGTTAAATAAAGGGAACTTGTTCTCAACTAGCCTACCTGGTTAAATAAAGGGAACTTTTTCTCAACTAGCCTACCTGGTTAAATAAAGGGAACTTGTTCTCAACTAGCCTACCTGGTTAAATAAAGGGAACTTGTTCTCAACTAGCCTACCTGGTTAAATAAAGGGAACTTGTTCTCAGCTAGCCTACCTGGTTAAATAACGGGAACTTGTTCTCAGCTAGCCTACCTGGTTAAATAACGGGAACTTGTTCTCAGCTAGCCTACCTGGTTAAATAACGGGAACTTGTTCTCAGCTAGCCTACCTGGTTAAATAAAGGTTAAAAAAAATAAAAAATACACATTTAAAAAAACTGGAACAACCGTTTCCGGAAATGGTGCAAAAAATTAAATGATTTTATTTGTTTAGCATAATATTTAATCAATCAATCAATCAATCAATCAATGTACATGCAAAAACACAGATATTAAAAACAATTCCAAAAATGTACCTGAAATAAAGCATGCTGGGATTAAAGTTAATTTGTTATCATATCTTTTTTTATGTTGGTGTGACTTCTCATTTGGTTTTGAGTCAGTACCACATAAACACTTTAAGTAATAATACATTTTCATTGACTTTGAGTTCAACTCACTAGAAGTATTTGAGTTCTGTATGTGGTAGTAGAATAGTGTCCTGAGTGCTTAATACGTTGTGAAAAGTGTTATGAAATGTAATGTCATGTAATATTTGTAGTTGTGTATAATTGTCTTAATGTTCCTGGACCATAGCAGCAGCTAACTTAATCCTAAATAAATACAAAACACAAATACAAATGACCTAAAAACATGTCAACTCAGATGGTTTATGTATTTGACTTATGTTGTAGCTTAAAACCTATTGTACATTATCTGAGGTGTTTGTGGTATACCCACCATCATTTGAGACACAGCACACTCTTGGTTTCGTTCGACTCAAAACGGTGTGCAGTCAAAAAGGGATTGAAATCAAATGGACCCTAATGTGTTTTCCTTTATGCAACAATACCCTCAGCCTGGATAGATATGTAAAATATAAACCTTCTGAACGCAGGAAAAGATTCCATTATGGAATAGGAATACATCTGTTTGTCAGTTGATATGTCAGCTGGTTAAAACCAGTACACATCCCTAATGTGTTGTCAGGGTTGAAACTAACTCTAGGATAGCATAGGCGCTGAAATAACCACCATAGTCTGGAGGTAGAGAGAGACCACACAGACAATGTTCACCTCTCTCTTTTCTCTTTTCTCTCTCTCTGTCTTTCTTTCTTTT
>NC_060184.1:65310447-65332947 GCF_021184085.1 Oncorhynchus gorbuscha
GGACTGTAAATACACAGTGTAGATGAGGACTGTAACACACAGTGTACATGAGGACTGTAAAACAAAGTGTAGATGAAGACTGGAATAGACAGTGTAAATGAGGACTGGAACACATGGTGTAGATGAGGACTGGAATACACAGTGTAGATGAGGACTGGAATACACAGTGTAGATGAGGACTGGAACACACAGTGCAGATGAGGACTGGAACACACAGTGTCAATGAGGTCTACATGAACACCCACAACCATGAAGAGAAGACACGCAATATAGACAAGAACAATAACACAGCCCAATATAGGGTTAATATATAGGGTTACACACAGACACACAAACTCATAGCTCTAAGGATCACGGTCCTTGGGTGTTGTTGGATGGTTGGCTGTTCGCTCCTTATCTCTAGCTTATCGCTTCCCTGACATCAGCCTCACACAGGACACACACACACACACACACGTTCACTCTCACTCGCCTGTGTGTGGAATAGTAATAGAGAAATCATGTATGGAAGAGATAGCAGCTCCACAGCAACACACACACATTGTCTGGGTTTCTCTTAGTGATCCTGAATCCTTTGTCTGCGCTGGCCTTTCCAGTGAAGGGCGCAGAAGCAGAGGCTTATGGGTAGTGAGACAGAGTCTGGGTGAGAGGTTGAGTTTAATATCGCAAAATTAATTTACTCCGTCGGTTTACACACACACACACACACACACACACACACACACACACACACACACACACACACACACACACACACACACACACACACACACACACACACACACACACACACACACACACACACACACACACACACACACACACACACACACACACCTCCCCTGTTGCAGTATAAATCTTCCTTAGGGGCCAACCCCGCCCCCTCTTTATCATAGCTCCATCTCATCTATCGAGCCACTAAAAGATGGCCACACACACACACACGCACACACATGCACACACACACTCACATGCACACACACATACACACAATCACACATATATACACACACACACATACACACATTAAAATCGGGCAACACAGCCCATACTCCTAGTCCCATTTTGCCTCTGTGTTAATTACAAAGAATAGTGTGAGGCAGGTCACACACAACATAAATCAATACCTTCAAAAGAAATATTCTGATGTGACCTAGAAACCCAGCCCTGCGTCCTCATTCTGACATTGATTTTCGACGGCAGGCATTTTTGTGTTAGGAGATTATTTCATGCCAAAAGCACATAAATATATTTACTCTCCGAAGATCAAGGAGAGGCAAGAGAAAATAAATATTGAGTCGTTGGGTAAGCGTGTGTATATGATTCAATATTAAGCTAAATCATTTGCTTACAAGTTGCCCCAATGCATTGGCTGAATCTGAAGAGTGCATTGGAAACATAAGCCTGTTTTGGAGTGATCGGCTTTGTTGTAGCCGTGAGTGTGCTTTGCAGATTTTGTAGGTGCCTTGGAGAGATAGTTGAAATCAATGATGTAAAGTGAAATTCTACGATTGTGTTTGATCTTTAGTTTCAGTAAGGGGGAAGGATTATACATTTTGTAATATTAGAAGAGGCTGGAAAGTTTTTCCTTCTTACTAACCCTCATAAAAACAACAGACCCAGAGGCACAAACACCATTCACACCTATAGTGCAGAGTCATTCAAAGTATTAGAGGTAGATGTTATTTACTCTATAGGCTATGTCTTACATAGATACATTTTCCTTTAGACAAGGTTACTTACAGTGGAGGCTGCTGAGGGGAGAACGGCTCATAATAATGGCCGAACTGAAGCAAATGGAATGACATCAAACACCTGGAAACCACGTTTGATGTATTTGATACCATTCCACTGATTCCGCTCCAGTCATTAACACGAGCCCGTCCTCCCTAATAAATGTGCAGCAACCTCCTGTGCTGGGACTAGTATTAACAGAGGCCTAAATGAAAGACATACCATGACCACGCCCCCGCTTAATCTATGATTAATGTTTATGCAATAAGATGCAGACTTGGCTCTTCATAGCATCCTGATGCTGATTTCTCTAAGCTCTTCTGGGGTTTGGTGGGTGGAGATAAACACGCACACACACACACACACACACACACACACACACACACACACACACACACACACACACACACACACACACACACACACACACACACACACACACACACACACACACACACACACACACACACACACACACACACACACACACACACACACACACATCACTCAGGTCTTCTGTGGTTTGGTGGGTAAAGAGGCGTCCCTAAACCCTGCTTAGCTTCAAAGGATGATTTTTATCTACGCAGGGGGTCCAAACTGCCAGGGATGCAAAGGTGACCTTACCTGGAGACACACACACAAATCATCATCTAACACACTTGCGTACGCACGCATGCACACACACACAGACAGGCTGAACGCACACGCATACACACACAAAGATACACACAACCATGCACACAAAGGTGTGAGGGTCCAGCTATGAGGATTAAATAGAGCTGCTGATACAAACAGTGAGAAAGGCAGCTCCAGCAAAGCTCTGTTTGGTCACACTGATAACACTATTGAGGAAGAATACTGCCATACCTCCATCGCTCTTTCCCCCAGACGATTCCCCTTTCTCCTTCTCTCTCCAGTACCTTCTCATATTTCTATGCATCCTTTTGCTTCCATAGAATGTTTGTGCATGTCAGTTAAAGATACGTGCTATTCAGACGTGTGAGCATTGCTGCAGGATTAATTGTGAGCTACTCTGATCCCTGTTCACCTCACCCTCTCTCTATTCACTGAGAGAACCAGATGAATAGTCCGTCTAGGATTCAATGAGAGCTTGATGATATTAAGAGAAAAGAGAAGAGGGGGGTGGAGATCTTCATTCGTTCTCTCCTTCTATTGCTCTGTCCTTTCGCTCGGCATATGTGATGGCCTTCTATGATGGATAAGGTGATCACCATCTGATCTCTCATTGTTCCCGGTGCCCAGACCTGAGTGTGTGTGTGTGTGTGTGTGTGTGTGTGTGTGTGTGTGTGTGTGTGTGTGTGTGTGTGTGTGTGTGTGTGTGTGTGTGTGTGTGTGTGTGTGTGTGTGTGTGTGTGTGTGTGTGTGTGTGTGTGTGTGTGTGTGTGTGTGTGTGTGTGTGTGTGTGTGTGTGTGTGTGTGTGTGTGTGCCTATCAGTGTGTTTGATGGAGCCAAATTGAATTTTCTCATTCAAATCCTCATCTCTATAAATTCTTCTCCTCCTCTCCACCTCTCTTCCTCCCTGAACTCTGGCTAAGTTTTAAACAGTGATCATATTTGCTCTCTGGAAATGAGATTTCCG
Source organism: Oncorhynchus gorbuscha (assembly GCF_021184085.1). NCBI lineage: Eukaryota > Metazoa > Chordata > Actinopteri > Salmoniformes > Salmonidae > Oncorhynchus > Oncorhynchus gorbuscha. Next base: position 65,313,783 of record NC_060184.1, read on the forward strand.
CAGACTCAGTTCATCTGAAGACGCTCCCCCTGACCTTTGCTTCTGAGCAGACTGTCTCCCAATCAGCTAGGGCCCTGCATGCCGGTCACTCTGTCTCTCATTCTTCCTCTATTTTGTCTCTCGCTTTCTCTTATTAATTTCTCCCACGTAGCTATAAAGGCCCTGCCGTCCATTCACTCTCATTTTCTCCCTTTTTCTTTGGTTAATTTGGCCTCTGCAGGGCGTTAGGTACCTGTAATTTGGCCTCTGCAGCCCGGTAGGTACCTGTAATTTGGCCTCTGCAGCCCGTTAGGTACCTGTGATGATGTGACACGATGTGCAGGAGAGGTTTAGGAAGGAACACACTGGAGAAGTAGAAACAGAGATACATAGGCAGCTGGAAAGAGAGGAAGAGAGAGAGAGAGAGAGAGAGAGAGAGAGAGAGAGAGAGAGAGAGAGAGAGATGCCAATGCTTGCAGTCCTCTGATAAAACGTAAGTAATTCCCAAGTCTGCATCACTCTGCATAGGAAAGAGCCTGTTGTCTGTTGGTGTCAATGTATATTATTGTATCTATCCCTCCATCTATTGCTCTCTCCCTCCCTCTCTCACTCATTCCCCCATTTCACTCTCCTTCACCTTACCTCCCTTTATTCTTCCTGCATCTTTCTCTCTCCCCACCGTTTCTTTCCTGTTTCTCTCTCTTTCTCTCTCTCTCCCTCTTTTCAATTGCAAATAGCAAGAATGTATCCCACCCTACCCACATAATATAAGTATACTATAGAATACTATAGTACTTACTCTTGAATTCTGTAGTAAACTGTAGTATACTGTAGAATAGTATACTACATACGGTCCTGTGTGGCTCAGTTGGTAGTGTTTGCAATGCCAGGGTTGTGGGCTCCATTCCCACATGGGACCAGTATGAAAAAAAAGACAGAAATATATGCACTCACTACTGTTAATCGCTCTGGATAAGAGCATTTGCTAAATTACTAAAAGGTAAATGTAGCATCCCTCGATCATGTGTTTTTAACTATAGTAAATGCTATAGTATTTCATTTGCATATACCCTGCCAATTCCCCTCCTCCATATACAAATTTGTGAAAAACCTACGTGCTAAGAAGAGAGCATAAATAGAGCATTCCCTACAGATTATAGAAAAGAGCTCGGAACTCTTCGGTCAGAACGAAGTCCTTCCTACACACAGGTCATGGAAAAGGTGCTCTTTCAGTATTTCTCCAGTAGGTTTCCTCAAGGAAAAAGGCCCCCACTTCTATGTCAAAGATAATGAAGCAAAAACACTTTGGTCGATTCTAAAGTAATGTCCCCAAAAACACTACAGTAAATACTACAGTATACTGTACTACAGTCTGAAAAAACACTACAGTAAATACTACAGTATACCGTACTACAGTCTGAAAAAACACTACAGTAAATACTACAGTATACCGTACTACAGTCTGAAAAAACACTACAGTAAATACTACAGTATACCGTACTACAGTCTGAAAAAACACTACAGTAAATACTACAGTATACCGTACTACAGTCTGAAAAAACACTACAGTAAATACTACAGTACTACAGTATATACAACTATTTTTTTACTACAGTATATATACTATAGTAAACTGTAAAAACTACAGTATATTACAGTAAATAGTACATTATTTCAGTCCGCAAAAACACTATAGGGAATACTGCCCTACAATGGCGAAACACAGTTACTACGAATTTGGTCAAAATCTTTGATCTGTTGTCATGGCTAGGTATATTATCTGAGTAATGTGCTATTTCATTTCCTGACACAAGAACAAGCCAGTTGATCAGAATATACAACGGAGTATCAGAACTAGCCTTTCAGTCTAGACAAAAATAGACTTTGCAGTAAAACAAATTATGTAGATTCTGCGTTTTGTCTTTGTAGAGAAGAATACTACAGTAAAGTCCGAAAAAACATGCATTCATTTTATGATCAGTGGGACAACCACATAATCACAGTCATTGTAAGTCCATTTTTCCTCAATAAAGTATCTAACAGCAAAGAGGTCAAGAGCGAATATTAGTTCACAAAATGTTTTTATTTTATGTCTTTTTGTCACCTTTTGGGGGGGAGATTATTTAAGATATTCTTTAAGGCAGTGGAGGCTGCTGAGGGGAGAACGGCTCATAATAATGGTCGGAACAGAGCAAATGGAATGACATCAAACACCTGGAAGCCATGTGTTTGATGTATTTGATACCATTCCACTGATTACGCTCCAGTCCTTACCACAAGCCCGTCCTCCCTAATTAAGGTGCCACCAACCTCCTGTGCTGAAGCGGTAGGATTTCAGATGTTTTTGGAAGATGGGCAGGGACTCTGCTGTCCTAGCTTCAAGGGAAAGCTGCTTCCACTATTGGGGTGCAAGGACAGAGAAGAGCTTGGACTGGGCTGAGCGGAAGCTGCCCTCCCGTAGGGGTGGGAGGGCCTAGAGACCAGAGGTGGCAGTATGGAGTGCTCGGGTTGGGGTATAGGTTTTGGGCATAGCTTGAAGCAAGGGATGGGCAGTTCCTCTTGCTGCTCCAAAAGGCAAGCATTATGGTCTTGTGATGGTCTAGTAGCATACACTATAGTATTTTTAATATGGGTAGCTAGTACCGATGGGTTACCTTGAAAAATAACTCCTTCCCCCTGAGATCACTCCAAACAACAATTTATTTCAGCAGCGATAATCAGACACACACACACAGGGGCACAGCTTTCACTGGGGACAGAGGGGTCATGTCCCCCCACTTTCTGAAATACCATTTTTGCCTCCCCTCAGTTTTGTTATTGCAATGTGATACAAAAAGCGCCAGCGGTATGATTTCAGGAGGCTGGATTTAGGACCCCGCGGACACCACAGAGCAGGTCATTGATCAGCGGGTCGTTGATCATTGTGATGCACGACTTCAGGATTTTGGGAGTTGACTCCGACTCCTGTGATTGGAGTCGAAAGAAATCAACTCTTGCTCGACTCCCAAAACACGCTTGAACGGACAAGCACACACATACACACCACCTCATTTTTGCAGAGTCCTACTAGGAAGACGACATGACTCTGCTCATTTGCCTATAAAAGGGCTATTCTGAATATAGAAGGTGATATTTCTTCTGTGTGCAGCCCTGACGGATCCCGTGGGATGATGCGGCACACTCTACGCTGATAAGCCTATTCTTTGCCATGTTATAGCCCTATTCAGACAGGTATTACAAGAGCCGTTGCTTTTGTCATTATTAGCCAAGCATGTGCATTATTCCAGAGAACGATTCACACAGGATTAGTTTTCTCAAACTGACCCCTGTAATTCTTAATTTTTCTAATTGAATTGACTCTTATGGCGGAAGCCTGGAGGATTTTATTGTCGGCGTGAAGATAGACGATAATAGGCTACACTGATAACTTGTGCTTGGCTGCCAAATGCATTGGTCTCTCCATAATATTTACAGATATGAAGTGTGATCATACTCATTATTTTAGAGATCCATCCATGGTAGACGTCCTTCCTAATAACAATGCCCCTTATCCTACTGATTTGAACTGTAGAACCGTATTTGCACTTGACTGTGTTTATGGATGAGAAAGTAAACTTACCATTTCCAAAATGTTGAGTGGGGATGCTGCTTTGCAATCTATTGTTTAGGACATGGCTTTCCAACCCTGTTGTGGAGAGCTAACATCTTGAAGGTTTTCACTCCAACCCTAATCCTGCGCATCTGATTCAATAATTAGCTGGTTGATAAACTGAATCAGGTTAGTTACAACTTGGGTTGGAGCAAAAACCTACAGGAAGGTAGGTCTCCAGGAACTGGGTTGGAGAGACCTGACATAGGACATCAACAGCCAGCCAGGGTTTCATTAAATAAGCTATAGGCACAATACCTTTTAAAGCACATTTAGGCCTAATTTAACTGATGCATTTGGCAAACTTCAAATTACTGGCAATATGAAAAATACTCATTTACAGCTTCATTTACAGTGCCTTAGGAAAGTATTCAGAGTTTTTCCAGAATTTGTTAAGTTACGGCAGCGTAGCCTAGTGGTTAGTGTTGGACTAGTAACCTGAAAGGTTGCAAGATTGAATCCCTGAGCTGACAAAGTACACAATCTGTTGTTCTTCCCCTGAACAAGGCAGTTAACCCACTGTTCCTAGGCCATCATTGAAAATAAGAACATGTTCTTAACTGACTTGCATAGTTAAATAAAGGTTAAATGAACAGCCTTCTTCTAAAATTGATTTAAAAAATGTATCCTCAGCAATCTACACACAATACCCCATAATGACAAAGCAAAATAGTTTTTTTTAAATGTTTGCAATTGTATTAAATATTTGTTTTTATTTTTTATTTAACCTTTATTTAACCAGGAAGGGCTCATTGAGATTAAAATGTATTTTTCAAGTGCGCCCTGGCCAAGATAGGCAGCACCAAGTCATTACAAAAAAATGACAGACAGACAACATGAAAAACTACAAGTAATCTAGTAAAAACCATTGAATTAACAAGAGTATAAAACAGCTAATTAAAAACATTGACATGTCAGGGAATCAGCCTCAAAATCCTTCATCAGTGATTTAAAAACACCAATCGTGACAAGTTCTTCCAGTTTAAAAGTATTTTGTAAGATGTTCCAAGACGGTGGCGCAGAGTAAATAAAAGCCCTTTTACCAAATTCAGTGCGGACATTTGGAACAGTTAGCAGGATTAAGTCCAGCGAACGAAGAGAGTACCCACCACAATACTGAACAATAAAAATGCACAAATAAAAAGGTAGTAAACCCAAAATGGCTTTGTAAATAAAAGTATACCAGTGACTGAGCCTACGAGTGACTAGAGAAGGCCAGCCAACCCTGGTATACAAAGTGCAGTGGTGCGTAAGGGTTTTGCAGTTTAAAATAAATCTCAAAGTGCCATAGGAATGAGTGTCAATTGATCTCAAACACTGAGTGGACGCATTCAGATATAAAATATCCCCATAGTCTAGTAAAGGCATAAATGTAGCTGATACTAGCCTGCTTCTGGCTTCAAAAGAAAAACAGGCCTTATTCCTAAAATAAAATCCCAATTTCAGCTTAAATTTTTTTGTAAGTTGTTGAATATGCAATTTAAAAGAGAGGCCGTCATCAATTAAAATTCCAAGATATGTATATGAGGTTACAACCTCAATCTCCTTGCCCTGACAGGTAGTAATAGGTGAAAGGTTCAGAGGTCTATTTCTTGCATTAGAAAACACCATTAGTTTTGTTTTGAGGATAAGCTACAATTGACATAAGGTATGTTGAACAGTATAAAAAGCAGTTTGCATGTTCTGGAAAGCTTTTGTAAGAGACAAGGCACAACAGTAAATAACAGTATCATCAGCATAAAAAGGAAGTTGTGCATTTTGGACATTTTTGTGTAAATCATTTATATAAATAGTGAATAAGAGAGGACCAAGTTCAGAGCCTTGGGGCACACCATTCAAGACAGACAATTTAACAGACATAAACCCATCAAATTGAGTGCACTGAGTTCTATCAGACAGATAGTTAGCAAACCATGCAGCTGCATGCTCTGAAAGACCTACACTCAACAATATCTGCTTTAGTATAGCATGATCAACTATACCAAAAGCCTTAGAGAGATCAATAAAAAGTGAGACACAGTGCTGTTTTTTGTCAATGGCTTCAGTGATATCATTTAAAACCTTCGTGGCTGCTGTAATTGTGCTATGCTTCTTCCTGAAGTCCGATTGGTACATTGATAAAATAGAGTTAGTAAATAAAACTCTTTTAGCTGTTCGCTTACAAGGGTTTCAAGTATTTTCACCAGGGGTGACAGCTTTGAGTTTGGCCTATAATTATTTAAAATAGTTGGATCTCCCCCTTTTAAAAGTGGCAGGACAAATGCTGATTGAACAGAGATGTAAGTGGTTCAGCTATGAAATCAGCTGCCAGATTTAAAAAGCAGGGATCCAAAAGATCAGGACCTGCAGGCTTTCTCTGATCTAAGGATTTCAGGGCTTTATGTACCACCTGCACTGAGAATGGCTAAAAGCTAAGAGTTTGACCAGCTCTCACTGGTTCATCCACACAGGGTTGTACAGAGATAGAGGACACTGAATCAAACAGCCTACCAGATGATACAAAGTGCTCATTGAAACAATTCAGCATTTCAGTTTTGTCATATATAGCAACAGAGTCCTTCAAAACACATGTGTAACGGCGTTCGTCTGTTGAAAGAAGAGAGTCGGACCGAAATGCAGCGTGTTGGTTACTCATGACTTTAATGAAAGAATCACGGTACATGAAATAACTGAAATACAAAAACAACAAACGGAACGAAAACCTATTACAGCCTATCTGGTGAACACTACACAAAGACTGGAACAATCACCCACGAAATACAAAGCGAAACTATGGCTCCCTAAATACGGTTCCCAATCAGAGACAACGATAAGCACCTGACTCTGATTGAGAATCGCCTCAGGCAGCCAAGCCTAACAACACCCCTAATCAGCCGCGATCCCAAATAATACAAACCCCAATACGAAAACAACATATAAACCCATGTCACACCCTGGCCTACCCAAACATATAACAAAAACACAAAATACAATGACCAAGGCGTGACAACATGACGGTAATTCATTAACATTACTGTTATCAGACATAGACTTAATAGCCTTCCAAACCTTTCTAGGGTCATTCAGGTTATCAGTGGTAACAGACATAAAATATTCAGACTTGGCCTTCCTGAGAAGAAAAGAACACTTGTTTCGTAACTGCCTAAAAATAAGCCAATCAGCATCAGAACATGATTTCCTTGCTTTAGCCCTGGCTAGATTACGGTCGTGAATAATTTCAAGACAGCTCAGAAGAAAACCATGGATTATCCCGCCCTTTAACCCTGAACCTGCGGAATGGGGCATGTTTGTTTACTATTTGGGAATACCCATCATGAAAGAATTCAGGCAGTTTCCACATCAGGAATAAGCTCAATCTTGCTCCAATCAAAACAAAACAAATCATGAATGAAAGCCTGCTCATTAAAACACTTCAAATTTCTCTTACGGATAAAACGTGGATTTGTCTTAGGAACCTTCGTATTTCTAACAGCAACAACAGCACAATGGTCACTTAAATCATTACAAAAAACACCAACCTCAGAATGTTTATGTGGAACATTTGTCAATATCAAATCAATCAGGGTAGATTTATCTGGGCATTTAAGATTTGGGCGAGTGTGGGTGAGTTAATCAACTGGGTAAGATTCATAGAATTACAAAACATTTTTAAATCATCAGGCAACGGCTTTAACCATCACCAGTTGAAATCACCAATCAAGATCATTTCACTGTAAAGAAGTTTAGACATAAGGTGCGTGAAAGAAGAAAATGCATCACCGAGAGCAAAGGGGGGTCTATAACAGCCAATCACAGTTATAGAGAGCAGAGGGGGGTCTATAACAGCCAATCACAGTTATAGAGAGCAGAGGGGGGTCTATAACAGCCAATCACAGTTATAGAGAGCAGAGGGGGTCTATAACAGCCAATCACAGTTATAGAGAGCAGAGGGGGTCTATAACAGCCAATCACAGTTATAGAGAGCAGAGGGGGGTCTATAACAGCCAATCACAGTTATAGAGAGCTGAGGGGGGTCTATAACAGCCAATCACAGTTATAGAGAGCTGAGGGGGGTCTATAACAGCCAATCACAGTTATTGAGAGCTGAGGGGGGTCTATAACAGCCAATCACAGTTATAGAGAGCTGAGGGGGGTCTATAACAGCCAATCACAGTTATAGAGAGCAGACGGGGGTCTATAACAGCCAATCACAGTTATAGAGAGCTGAGGGTGTCTGTAACAGCCAATCACAGTTATAGAGAGGCCCTTGGAAACCTCAATATTCAAAGCAAGAAATTCCAATAGTTTCAGACTTTGCCACACTTACATGGAATTTAGATTTTACATATATAGCCACACCCCCACCTTTCTTATACAAAACAGAAATACCTTATTTACATAAGGATTTACACCCTTTGCTATGAGACTTGAAATTGAGCTCAGGTGCCTCCTGTTCCCACTTATCATCCTTGAGATGTTTCTACAACTTGATTGGAGTCCAACTGGGGTAAATTAAATTGATTGGACATGATTTGGAAAGGCACACACCTGACAATACAAGGTCCCAATGCTGACAGTGCATGTTAGTGCAAAAACCAAGCTATGACTCGCTGGACTCACCTGTACTCCATTACCTTGTTGATTGCCCCTCCTATGGCTGTCTGTTAGATCCCTGTCAACATTATTGTTGTATTGTCATTTTTGTTTTCCCCTGTCCAGACGCTGTCCGTTTTCTGTTCCTGTCCGTGTTTCATTAAATGTTCACTCCCTGTACTTTCTTCTCGTTTCCAGCGTCTGTCCTCACAGGCCTCCATCATTCTTAAACGGAAGAAGTTTGGAACCGTCAAGTCTCTTCCTAGAGCTGACCTCCCAGCCAAACTGAGCCGTCTGGGGAGAAGGGCCTTGGTCAGGGAGGTGGCCAAGAACACCATGGTCACTCTGACAGAGTTCTAGAGTTCGTCTGTGGAGATGGGAGAATATTCCAGAAGGACAACCATCTCTGCAGCACCACCAATCAGGCCTTTATGGTAGAGTGGACAGATGGAAGCCACTCCTCAGTAAAAGGCACATAGCAGCCAAAAGGCACTTAAAGACTATCAGACCATGAGAAACAAGATTATCTGGTCTAATGAAACCAGGATTGAACTCTCTGGTCTGAATGCCAAGCATCACATCTGGAGGAAATGGCACTGTCCCAATGGTGAAGCATGGTGGTGACAGCATCATGCTATGGGGATGTTTTCAACAGCAGGGACTGGGAAACGAGACAGGATCGAGGCAAAGATGAACGGAGCAAACAAAGTACAGCGAGATCCTTAATGAAAACTTGCTCCAGAGCACTCAGGGCCTCAGACTGCGGCGAAGGTTCTCCTTCCAACAGGACAATGACCCTAAGCACACAGCCAAGACATTGTGTGAGTGAATTTGGGACAAGTCTCTGAATGTCCTTAAGTAGCCCTGCCAGAGCCCAGACTTGAAACTGATCAAACATCTCTGGAGAGACCTGAAAATAACTGTACAGCAATGCTTCCCAGCCAACAGAGCTTGAGAGGATCTGCAGAGGAGAATGGAAGAAACTCCCCAAATACAGTTGTACATAGCTTATAGTGTCATGCCCAAGTATACTCAATGCTGTAATGCCTGCCAAAGGAGCTTCAACAAAGTAAAGGGTCTGAATACATATGTAATGTGAAATTTCAGTTTTTTATTTAGAATAAATTAACAAAAATGACTTAACCTGTTTTTGCTTTGTCATTATGGGGTATTGTGAGTAGATTGATGATGAGGGGAAAAAAACAATTTGATACATTTTTGATTAAAACAGTAATGTAACAAAATGTGGAAAAAGTCAAGGGGTCTGAATACTTTTCGAAGACACTGTATACTTTTATACCCTTTTGGTGAATTTACGAGGCATAGCTAGATACAGATTACCAAGACAATAGCCTATGCACATGGTTCTGACTGTCTGTCTGTCTGCCCCGATTTTCTTTCCCTCGCCCATTTCTCTTTTTCTTCTCTATGAATAACACTAGTGTGTGTTTGGTCTTTGGTCTGTTGTGTGTAAAATAATAGCTTAGCCTATTCATTGATAGCCACTACTTTAGTGAACTTGCACGAGCCATTGCAAGCCAAAAAATAGCTAAATACAGCATTGCCATACCTATAGCCTACATCTTTTGATTACCAATGCACGGTTCTGACTGTCTGCCTGGTGGCCAACCCTACCTATGTCTGCCTGTGTCACTCTCATCTCTCTCTCCCTCCCTCGCTAGCTCACTCTTTGCTGTAAGAGATGTGAGAGTTTTGTCTTCTTTAAGTAGACGAAGGAAAATAGTTTTCTCCGCTGCAAAAATACTGAATTGAGGAGTCGATTCCCAGCTGAATGGAATTGTGACACCCAGAAATAAATATGAAAGTTGACCAACTGAAGGGGAAGATTCCCGGTGTTTGTGATGCTCGTCGTTTAGTGAGACGCAGACAGGGTGGCGTGAGTGGTGAAACAGAAGAGTCGTTGTCTGTTCTTTTGAGTTTTGATTTTGACTTGACAAAGTGATGTAATTGCTTGTTTTTGTGTTGACATACACCAATGTGTCTGTTTAAACTACAAGCGCACAGCTTGGACACCTATGCATACCCCACAAGACATGTCACCAAAGTTCTCTTCACAATCCCCAAGTCAAGAACATACTATGGGAGGTGTACAGTACTACATAGAGCCATGACTATATGGAACTCTATTCCACATCAGGTAACTGATGCAAGCAGTAGAATCAGATTTTTAAAAACGTATAAAAATATACCGTATGGAACAGAGGAGACTGTGAAGAGACACACACAGGCACAGACATACATACATACACATGACAAAACACACACTCTACACACACGTAGACATAGATGTCTATTATCTAGCCATCTGTGTCACTACTTCCTCCGAAGTCGGCTTCTCTCCTTGTTCGGGCGGCGTTCGCGGGTCGATGTCACCGGTCTTCTAGCCATCGCCGCTCCATTTGTCATTGTTCCATTTGTTTTGTCTTGTTACCCGCACACCTGGTTTACCTTACCTATTCACACTGCATATATATATTCCTTTGTTCCCCCCATGTCTTTGTGTGGAATTGTTTTTGTTTTGTGTTTATTCTATCGCACCAGTCTGTTTTTTTCACCCTGGGCATTGCCTGTACCCTATTGGGGAAATTTTGTGAAACATATGGTTGTATTCTTGACGGTATTTTGCGCTTGTCACTTTTGCCGGTTGGCTTGAGCTGTGGCTGTTTGCGCCCATCTGTTATTGCTCTTAGCAAATAAAGTCGCCTGACCACCTGTCTCTGTTCTCCTGCACTTGACTTGAATGACCAGCAGTGAAAACCCTGACAATCTGTCTGTTTTGTAGCCTTTGTTTTGTCCTGTTTCAACAGAAGTAAATTAACTTGGCTAGCTTTCGCCAGTTGATGTACCGTTAGAGAGAGAGAGCTGGCCAAAAGTTGGCTAAGGTTAACTATTATTTTGGCCTCAATCACGATAAACCTGAGTCAAACGATGAAAGCAGCGGCCAAATGATTGAAGACTGATATTCTGCTGTTTTTTCAGTGCAGTGTGAGTTTTTACTCGTCAGTAAAGCTAGCGATGTGACTGCTTTGATTTGTCAGTTTCCCTAGCTAATTCCCTACTTTTCACACTGACAGTAATAAACAGCTCTACAGGCTTCACTGTCATGGTGCACAGTCAGTACACACGATGCTCATCCTGTCTTAGCAAGATCAGATTGTGACAGGTGTCCCAGCAGGGTCAGACAGCCAGGGAAGACCAGTCTGCGGAGCTCAGGTGAATTTTGCAGTATATTAACAATATCAGTGAATGATACAAAGTTCCATCTTGAGTTGATGGCCAGACCTTCAGTAGCTACTGTATTGGATCTGGGAATAATAGTCATTTCAATTATTGAACCATTGATTATATTATTTTATAATATAATGTATAAATGTACATCAAGGTAATTATTTGTCATGCCTCATCTTAGGAGGATCAAATCCTAAGATGAGAGTTCAAAGAGTTCTCAGCATGGTCAAGTAGCCAGGGAAGACCAGTATGTGACAGAGTGGAGGTGAATCAATGAAACACTTTATTCTCTCTTTGCAGCAAACACTGGACAAGCCAGATAAGTCAATGATTGAAACTACTTTAAGGCAGTCTGACAAACCTTTAAAGTTGATTTCCAAACTGTACCAAGGGCTGGTAGAGGCTTTTCCTAATGACATAAAACATGTCAAACTAAAATGTGAGGAAGACTTGGTAGAAGGTATTGGTGATGATGAATGGATACAGATGTGTTTGAATGCCCGGTCATGTTCATATGACTATTTAAGACCATCCATAGAACGTACTATATGCCAGTGAAACTGAATTGCATGCATGCAGAAATGTTATTCCTCTGCTGGAGGTGTAAAACACCAAAGGGGACATATTTACATATGTTATGGTCTTGTGAATGCTGTCTGAATTCTGGCAAAGATTATGTTATTTCATCTCAGCATGTCTACAGATTCTCCCTTTTCCCTGTTTTTGTGTTCTTGGAAATGTTGACACTGGATACTGTGATCAGAAGAATCTGCGTAACCAAGTATTTATAGCGGCTTAGAAATGCATTGCCATTAATTGGAAGGTCGGTTATCCCTCCACAGTGTCATAATGGATGGCAGAAATGTTAAGTTATGTATCACTAGATTTGATTTCTACAAGATTAAGGGTATACTGGGCAACTTTCATAAGGTCTGGATGCCATGGAATACAGTATACACAGAATGTACACTGCTCAAAAAAATAAAGGGAACACTTAAAGAGATTTTAATAAGAATATTTCATTCAGATCTAGGATGTGTTATTTTAGTGTTCCCTTTATTTTTTTTGAGTAGTGTAGTTACTTGTGAGGGACCACTGCGTTGATGACTCCATCCCACAAAGACAACGGCAAATCTGTCCTTGATCTCATTCAGTTTTTTTTATTTTTAACAACAAACATTATTACCACGTTCTCACTAACAGCGTAGGAAGGAAGGAAGAGGACTGTGAAATGAAGCCATTTTTTTCATGGAGTCTAAAGCAGTGGTTACCTCCACAGGCAACTAACTATAATGTATCTATGGAAACACCACTTCATCCTACAGCCCTGTCACTACAAACTACCATCATGGGTAATGGATATAGAAATAACATGAGGAGATTATCAGCTAAATGATTATTTAGCTCATTTAAGTGGTAGTGATTATGAAGCTCATTTAAGTGGTAGTGATTATTTAGCTCATTTAAGTGGTAGTGATTATGAAGCTCATTTAAGTGGTAGTGATTATGAAGCTCATTTAAGTGGTAGTGATTATGAAGCTCATTTAAGTGGTAGTGATTATGAAGCTCATTTAAGTGGTAGTGATTATGAAGCTCATTTAAGTGGTAGTGATTATGAAGCTCATTTAAGTGGTAATAAATGATTAACTGCAGCGTGTGAGCGTTTCTTTGGTAGTGCTTTTGAAGGAGCCTGGTGTGACTCCCTATTCACGTAGTAATCAGCTGCTACTTGTACTTTTGGGACAAATGGTTTACTATATATTTAGTCTTAGTCAATTTGACTAAAAATATTTTTGTTATTTGAATAATAAATGAGCCCTTTTAAAATGTACTTTCACTTGAATCACATCCGTATTGCATCATTTGACCTAACAAGTATAAATCACTGACTTCCATGTTCTCAAACCTGCATGTCCTTGTCCTACCAACAGATTGTTCTGCATAACATCCTATCACATGATTTCTTTCCCCCATCCAATTGGCAGAAGAACACATTACTCAACAGCAGATTAAACAACACACCCCATGCCAGGACTCCAGACAAACATTTTCCTCAGTTTAACCAGTGACACACATTTTTTCCCCCCAGTTGGTGCCACCAGATCATGATTTGGTCGAAACAATTTCTTTCTGCGGCGTCGCGCAAAACAAAAACAAGTAATTTGCTTTCGACTAAAATACACGACTGTCTCTTTTAAATATCTTTCCAAGAATGAGTGATTCAAGATATTGATGTGCCGTCCTAATGAATTGTGGGTTATTTTGGGGGCTAATTGACCACACGAGGAAGTGAGAATTCAAAACACATTAGCTAGATTGTAGTAAACTAACAGGAAGTATAGTACTCACTGCCAGTGGTCATGTAGTAAACTAACAGGAAGTATAGTACTCACTGCCAGTAGTCATGTAGTAAACTAACAGGAAGTATAGTACTCACTGCCAGTGGTCATGTAGTAAACTAACAGGAAGTATAGTACTCACTGCCAGTGGTCATGTAGTAAACTAACAGGAAGTATAGTACTCACTGCCAGTGGTCATGTAGTAAACTAACAGGAAGTATAGTAGTAACAGTAAATGTAATGTTCTCATTAAAGTTGTAGCCTGCCAACCTATACACTTGACATGGCCAATTGTGCGCTATATATATAACATCTTGGTTGTAAAATAGTTGCTTGTGAGCTTAATATTAAGATGACAAATAATGAATTACTGGGTGAGTTAGGGAGTTTTTCCTAGCCACTGTGCTTCTACACCTCCATTGCTTGCTGTTGGGGGTTTTAGGCTGGGTTTCTGTACAGCACTTTGAGATATCAGCTGATGTACGAAGGGCTTTATAAATGCATTTGATTTGATTTGATTTGAGTATGACTAAAGGAATCTCCATTGAAAACATGCCCACGTCAGGGGAGATACCTATTTAGGCAATCCCTGCTGCTGGGCTGCTCAGTCCTGGTCCTGGGGGTCTGCCATCTTGTAGATTATCCCCCTGGCCTTGGCCTAACACACCCAAAACCAGTAATGAATGTTTCTCGAAGATCCTAAAGCTGAGTGGGGTGTTGGGTTGAGGCGCTGCAGTGCCGTGGACCCCTATGGACAGGATGGGGCGATCCAGCTATATTGTAAAAAGAGCTCTACAGTACTATTAGGCCTACGAGATTAATTATATGGAGAATTTGATGTTTCTGTGTGTATATTTGAGGTGTATGTGTTTTTTTATTTGACTTTTGTTTCCAAAACTTTCCCTTGGTAATAATTTTTAAAAAGTTAGAAGGAAATTGTGTTGAGAGAGTTGAGTTATGAACTGGACGGTGGAGGTTGGGCGTGCAGGCGGCTCGGGCTGGCCTGGCTGTAATAGAGCTAGCTCGGGCTGGCCTGGCTGTAATAGAGCTAGCTCGGGCTGGCCTGGCTGTATAAAGCTAGCTCGGGCTGGCCTGGCTGTATAGAGCTAGCTCGGGCTGGCCTGGCTGTATAGAGCTAGCTCGGGCTGGCCTGGCTGTAATAGAGCTAGCTCGGGCTGGCCTGGCTGTATAGAGCTAGCTCGGGCTGGCCTGGCTGTAATAGAGCTAGCTCGGGCTGGCCTGGCTGTAATAGAGCTAGCTCGGGCTGGCCTGGCTGTATAGAGCTAGCTCGGGCTGGCCTGGCTGTAATAGAGCTAGCTCGGGCTGGCCTGGCTGTATAGAGCTAGCTCGGGCTGGCCTGGCTGTAATAGAGCTAGCTCGGGCTGGCCTGGCTGTAATAGAGCTAGCTCGGGCTGGCCTGGCTGTATAGAGCTAGCTCGGGCTGGCCTGGCTGTAATAGAGCTAGCTCGGGCTGGCCTGGCTGTATAGAGCTAGCTCGGGCTGGCCTGGCTGTAATAGAGCTAGCACGGGCTGGCCTGGCTGTATAGAGCTAGCTCGGGCTGGCCTGGCTGTAATAGAGCTAGCTCGGGCTGGCCTGGCTGTATAGAGCTAGCTCGGGCTGGCCTGGCTGTCTGGCTGAAAATGTATACAGAGGATTTCTTAATAAAGACAATCAAAAGTCTTTGTATTTTTGAAAGAGTTGTTCGTTTGTTAGGCTATTGGTTACAGGTGCAAGACAATATTGATAATTGAATTACCTTTGCTCTAGTTGAGTCTTGTCAATCACTTAAACATATTTAATAATGATCTCTTATAGTATCTACCTTGATGACTCTGGATATTTCTGCTTACTTTTGTTATCTAAATAGAGACGGCATCGTGGACTGTGTAGAAATGCAGGACATTAGCTATAGATGGCTTCCTGGGGTAAGACATCCAGACCCACCGCCAGTTTATGTCCCCCCACTTCTAAAACCAAAGTTGCACCCCTGCACATGTACACACACACACACACACATACACACACATGGCCCATAGACAGAGCAGGTTAATGGCAGCAGCCAGTGATTGGGTTCACAGATGAGGGATAATTTTGGTCCATATTCGAAGGAACTGATTGCTCCCAGTGTTCATTAGTCAATTCCGAGGTCAAACGTTCCAGGGACAGCATTCCCTTTTCACTCCAGTGACTCACAGCCTAAATCCACAGCAAAGGGCTTAAAACGAGACAGGAAAGGAAAAGGTGAATAGGTCTTTATGTGAACAGATTGGTTAAAGTGAGGGTTCGAGGGGTTAACACATACAGCCCCAAACAAAAGTTTGGA
Source organism: Oncorhynchus gorbuscha (assembly GCF_021184085.1). NCBI lineage: Eukaryota > Metazoa > Chordata > Actinopteri > Salmoniformes > Salmonidae > Oncorhynchus > Oncorhynchus gorbuscha. The sequence continues at coordinate 65,329,895 of NC_060184.1, forward strand.
CCATACCTACTCATTCAAGACTTTTTCTTAATTTTTAAAACTATTTTCTACATTGTAGCATAATAGTGAAGACATCAAAACTATGAAATAACATACAGTATATGTAATCATGTAGAAGCCAAATAAGCATTAAACAAATCAAAATATATTTTCGATTTTATATTCTTCAACGTAGCCACCCTTTGCCTTGATGACAGCTTTGCACACTCTTGGCATTCTCTCAACCAGCTTAATCTGGAATGCTTTTCCAAAAGTCTTGAAGGAGTTCCCACATATACTGAAAACCAAATCATCCCAAACCATCTCAATTGGGTTGAGATCGGGTGATTGTGGAAGTCAGGTCATCTGATGCAGCCCTCCATCACTCTCCTTCATTGTCAAATAGCCCTTACACAGCCTGGAGGTGTGATGGGTCATTGTCCTATTGAAAAACAAATGATAGTCCTGGGAAGCGCAAACCAGATGGGAGCCATGCTGGTTAAATGTGCCTTGAATTCTAAATAAATCACTGACAGTGTCACCAGCAAAGCACCCCCACACCATCCCACCTCCTCCTCCATGCTTCACGGTGGGAACCACACATGCGGAGATCATTCATTCACCTACTCTGCATCTCACAAAGACAGGACAGATTTCCACAGGTCTAATGTCCATTGCTCATGTTTCTTGGCCAAAGCAAGTCTCTTCTTCTATTGGTGTTCTTTAGTAGTGGTTTCTTTGCAGCAGTTCAACCATGAAGGCCTGATTCACACAGTCATCTCTGAACATTTGATGTTGAAATGTGTCTGTGAAGCATTTATTTGGGCTGCAATCTGAGGTGTAGATAACTCTAATGAACGTATCCTCTGCAGCAGAGGTAACTCTGGATCTTCCTTTCCTGTGGCGGTCCTCATGAGAGCCAGTTTCATCATAGCACTTGATGGTTTTTGGGACTGCACTTGAAGAAACTTTCAAAGTTCTTAAAATGTTCAATATTCACTGACCTCCATGTCTTAAAGTAATGATGGACTGTTGTTTCTCTTTGCTTATTTGAGCTGTTCTTGCCATAACATGGACTTGGTCTTTTACCAAATAGGGCTTTCTTCTGAATACCTCCCCTACCTTGTCACAACACAACTGATTGTCTCAAACACATTAAGAAGGAAAGAAATTCCACAAATTAACTTTTAACAGGGCACACCTTTTAATGCAAATACATTCCAGGTTACAACCTCATGAAGCTGGTTGAGAGAATGCCAAGAGTGTGCAAAGCTGTCATCAAGGCAAAGGGTGGCTACTTTGAAGAATCTCAAATCTAAAATATATTTTTGATTTGTTTAACACTTTTTTGGTTACTACATGATTCCATATGTCTTCTTTCATAGTTGTGATGTCTTCACTATTATTCTACAATGTAGAAAATAGTAAATGTAATGAAAAATCCTTGAATGAGTAGGTGTGTCCAAACTTTTGACTGGTACTGTATGTGTACTTTCAACTTGATTTGAGTGTACAATGTGACTAAGCTCCAATGCTCTGTGAGTCGTTAATGTATATTTTTCCTTTCTGTAAATGGACTATTCATGTGTATGCATGTGTGGATGTGTGTGTTTGAGTGTGTATTTTCATCGTCCATATTTCATGTCGAAGTTGCAGTTTGAGTAGAGATATGTGATGGTAATTAGTGCCCACTGGGCACACACTAGTTGAATCTACGCTGTTTTTCAATGTAATGATGTTGAACAAACATGGAATAGACGTTGAATTGACATCTGTGCCCAGTGGGTGGTGAATATTTGGGCTAGCTTCCTGTTCATGGAAGAGCAGGTTTCCACAGAAATGCAGAGAGACAGCGGTCTGACACTATGAATGATACATTATATGATTGTCTTGGATGGAACCCTGCGATCCACACGGTCTACTGAGTAGTGGAGGCTCTCCCCACTGGGCACAGATGTCAGTTCAACAAAACATTTCACCCTGTCATTGGTTTTAGGTTCATATTTGGGTGAAAAAAATATGAAATTCTCTTAATTTGATTACTTTTTTCAAATTTGTTTTCTATGTTGACTCAACGTTGTCAGATGGATTTTTTGGGGGAGGGTTGAAATGACGTGGAAACAACGTTGATTAAACCAGTTTTTGCCCAGTGGGTCCTCTGTCTCTCTGTCTCTCTGTATCCATCAACTTAGATCTCTCCGTCTGCAGTCTCACATCCAGGTTAGAATACATGGTGTGGTTATTGATCAAAAAGCTTCGAGATTTTTTGGAAACGTGAGAAGTGATTCTTGGTATATGATCGGAAAAAAGTCCATTTTACAAATCACCACGTTCAACACCGATATGGAAACAGTTCTTTCTGTCCTTCTTTCAGTTAGTTATACAATCCAAAACAGAAATCGATAATCATTGAAGTAATCTACCCTTTGTTTCTCCAACCTTATGGGATGCAACAGGGCAGGAACAAACACATAACAATGGTAAGACATCAAGCGAGGCATGTTTGTGTGATATAGAGTACGTTTCAAAGGTTTGAAAGGCCAGAGAGAGATCCAATTGTTGAATAATTGAGAAGGTAAGGGATAGGAAGAGCCATAGTTAGAGTGAGTAGCAGTTAGACTTCACAAAGAGATGGGGAGAAGAAGACCTAGCTATAACATAAGAAGACAGCGTTCACTTGGCACTCAGACACCTCTACCTCATAACCTTTTGTTTGCGACTCTTTGCTTGTGATTGACTAGCCAGGATGATGGTTCTACTTTGTATAGTTTTAGTGGACAACAGTGCCAGTGGATGTGGATGGCTTGGAATGAAACCTAGCGATATTCAGACGGGGTGCGACATTCTAAAATGTATTACATCAGAGGACCTCCGAATCGGTCCACAAAGAACTCCAGAATAGAACTATGAAAATAACATGTCGGCAGTCACGTTTTCAAGATATTGGACTCTGAAGAATAATGATGTGGCATGTGACACTTTGCTTCTTGAAAGTCCAATATCTTGTCAACTTGACTGCTAACACACAAAACATTGTGGGACTGTATCAACAGTGGACTAATGAAACAAATGCC